>NC_034183.2:12563987-12666552 GCF_002021735.2 Oncorhynchus kisutch | reverse complement strand
GTCGAGACCAACCCCCTGCATCTAGGTGCTAGCACCCCGGAGATTTTAGAAGCTCCAAAAGGATCCTAATGTTTAGACACACCAATACCATGTGTTTGAAATGTGTCAAATATACCATGGGCGGGGGTATAGCCCGAAAAAAACGACAAACCCCAAATGCTATGTAAAATCATTCAGGGGTTTTTCTCTAGGTCGTAGGGTACAAAGCGCTAGAAACCAGGGGGCAATGTTAGCAGCGTTTTAGTTCCGATGCAAACAGCACCTCCAGAAACTCCAAGAATCGTTATCGACTGAAGCGTTAAAAAAGATAATCGGGGAAAACAGTCTAATGGATCTATCGCAAGGTGAGTTCTTGAAATAAATCTTTATTAGATTTGGTTGTTGTGGGGAATTGTTTGAAAAGCGTGGGATGTTATAGAAATATTAAACAATCATTAGGATCAGTATGCTTACCGTATAACAAGGCAATATTGCTAAGTGATTATAGCTTTAATATTGTCGAATGTTTTATAGATTCTGAAGCATTCACGCAGATACTCCGAGGTATAACTGAGCTCGAACCATCCATGGGGCTCCGGAACAAAGTGCAGACAAACAAACGCCTGCCCTGAATTGTCAACGTAAAGTAAGCTCCAAGAATTCCATACATAAAAATATTTATACCTTAAAAACAAAAAGTGTGGGCATCTTATATTAAAAGTTTATTTTATATGTTTACAGAGGACCTAAAGCCTAGAAGGTTAAACGAGGCCCTATGGAGCCTGAACGGTTTCTGCGAAGCATATGAACTACGAGACAATTCTGCCTACTCCCAGGATGTATTTACACAAAAGCAGCGAACAGAGACTTTAAACGGCAGGTCAACTCCCCTTGGCAGGACAACGTTGTCCCCCATATTTCTAAACACCAAAGGATAATTAGTGCTCAGATCCACAGTTCCGCTTCACCCGAACAATTCTACTTGGCCGATATTCACGAGACGTCGTTCCAAGGACAAGGTATGAATCAATTATATATTATTATTTATATATATTATTATTTTAATATTTATATATATATTTTTTTTTTATGCCGGAATATGTTAAAACAAGGCCTAATGCTGTTTTTTTTTTTTTTTTTTTTTTTCAGGCTCACCATCTACCGAACCTGCAGATGCTGTAATACAGGTTGAACAAAGACATCAGCCCCGGGTTTCAGAGCTTCTTCAGAACAGCCCTCGTCAAAAAAGCCGAGGTATTTAATTAATGTATTGTTAATATATAGGCTTATATCTGAAATGTATTTGGCATTTTTAACATATTTTAGGGTTAATAACCTATTTTTGTATGTATTATTTTTATTTCAGACTCCTCACCGGCTTATAAAGACAACGCACAAACATCGGAGGATGCCCAGACAAGCATCCCCGAGGAGGCTCCAAAGACACCAGTCAAGAAAACAGCGAAACCTGATGATTTCAAAGATTTAAATGACATTTCTGAGGTAGACGATTTGATGTTCTGTGAAGCTGCCAACCTTCTTGAATCGGCCAATTCTGTGGGGGAAACAGCAGATTCTGAAATAGACCAAGAACGTTTTTTCAAAGCGTTTACCCTGGGTTTAAAATCACGAAAGGCTCTACTCCAGAGGCGCATGTGTATTCTACTCGAGCATCAATACAATCAGGATGTGTCATTCTGGCGTAGCGAGCTACCCCGTATGTTAAAAACATTAGGGCTAAAACAAGCAAATACCGCCGTTAAAAAACACACATGTAAACACACACACACACACATCCTTAATTAGACAGATGGCGCCCCCTATAGACCAAAGTGAGACAATTGAAACCCTCTTAGCCATGATCCCTACAGAGCTCCAAGATATAGTTAACCATATGAATGATTCGGGGGTAATTGACATAATGACAATAGATGAAAATCTATTATCACAGATTCCCTCCGAACTCATAGACATTATTACACGTATGAATGAGTCAGGGCCTTCCGAGGAAAACATGTTAACACAGATTCCCGAAACCATCATATCTCTAATTACCCAGCTTAACGCGAGCCCTAGGTTTAATTCGGCCCCACAGACACCTCTAAGACAGCCTTTAACAACATTGTCCGAAGAGTCTGAAAGTCAATATGATGTTTTTGAACAGTTGGACAAATGTCTAGCAAATCTGGAGGGGGGCGGTCTTGAGATCAGTGTACAGAACGAGAGCGCTAGGTTTAATTCGGCACCCCAGACACCTATAAATCAGCCTTTAACACCAATGTCCGAAGAGTCTGAAACCCAATACGATGTTTTTGAACAGTTGGACAATTGCCTAGCAAATCTGGAGGGGGGAGGTCTTGATCGAAGTGTACATGTTTTGCGTCGAAATAAATTCAGCAATATTGAGGTTCGCCAGTTTTTCAATTTCGCATGGGGGGGTCAGATTCGGGAATATGCTGTGTTTTACGTAATGCTTATGGACACTTTGAATGAACTGTTAGCTAGGATTAGAGATTATAGCGAACCTAGGGATCTCTTACAGTTGGAAATTTGTGGAGACAGTCTACAGAGCAAGGTATCGCTTATTTTACAGAATGGTGAAGCAGAGCTTGAACAATTTGTTAAACTGCTAGAACGCCTTGTTCAGTCAAATTTAAACGTGCTAGCAGATAGGACCCTCGAACTTGTAGTACAATTAGTACGACAACCACAAGGGGGCGGGGGTCAGAGACGAAAGCTCGAGAGTTTAATGCAGTCCGAAATCATAAGCAATAAAAGGGCCTATCTCATAAACGTTCACAATCCAGGTAATAAGCTATGTTTTGCCATAGGTTTGGCCCACTTACTCAGCCCAGGATGTACTGATCAAGCCGCGTTACAAAAAGCTCGAGAGCTACAAACTGCGGTGGGTCTCGGTATACAGGATGCTGTGGCTTTCTCAGACATAGTCAAATTTGAAAACTTTCTGAACATCAAGATTGTGGTTTTGTACCACAGTAGGGCTAATGACGCTCTCCTCAAGTTCCAAAATATACCCGAACCACATCCTAAGACTATGTACTTTTATGTGCAAAATGAGCATTACTATGCCGTAACTAACATCACAGCCTTTTTAGGCGCTCCATATGTCTGTCCAGCCTGTCATACCGGCTACACACGCATGGGGGGGCACTCGTGCCGTTACAACTGTTCAGTATGTCTGGATAAACATTGCCCTATGCAGCCGCTAAACTTGACCCCCTGTGCGGATTGTCACCGCACATGTCGTTCGGCCTACTGTTACGAAAAAACACAAAACTGAAACATGGCATCCCAAGGCATGTAAATCTGTAAGCAGTTGTGACATTAACAAGAAATGTCCAAAATGTCATTGCAATTACAACCTTAAAATAGATAGCCCTAAACCTCATGTTTGTGGAATTATACACTGCCCAATCTGTAAAGGTCCTTTGAAAAGCAGAGACGCGGAAGCGGTTCAAGAAGTAACACATGAGTGTTACATTCAGCCCTTGGCTGAAGATGAACATACAGAGAAATATGTGTTTTATGATTTTGAGACAAATCAGCAATCAGGGGTTCATTTGCCTATTTTTGTGTCAACCATGACTTCAAGGGTGAAAAATGGTCGGCCGAGGGACCCAATTGTGCCAGGCTCTTTCTAAAACATTTTAGAAAAGCCCAGTACAGAAACTTCACGTTTATAGCTCACAATGCTAGGGCCTATGACGCCTATCTGCTTCTGAACCCTTTGATACAGCAAGGCGTGGCCCCCAGTGTCATAGCTCAAGGGAGTAAAATATTATGCTTTGTTGACCCCACCTTCAAACAGAGATACATTGACAGCTTAAGCTTCTTACCCATGAGATTGGCTCAAATGCCAGAGGCCTTGGGTTTTGAAAACTCTGTCAAAGGCTATTTCCCTCATTTCTTCACATCTGAGGAGAATCTACATTATATAGGATCTTATCCAGCCCCCGAAATGTACGGGTGTGATCAAATGTCTCCCAAAGAGCGTGAGAGATTCATGACATGGTACGAGACCGTAAGACATGGCACTTTTGATTTCCATAAAGAGATGGAATCATACTGTGACAATGACGTTGTTATACTTCGTGAAGGATGCCTCAGATTCAGAGAAGAGGTAATCAAAGATGCGGGCATTGACCCCTGGAGCTGTACAACTATTGCATCAGCGTGCATGAAAACCTATCGTACACACTATCTAACTCCTGAATCTATAGCTATCCCATCGCCAGACAACTACCGACGCCAATTCAAGGCCTACTCTAGTGGTTCCATTCAATGGTTGGAGTACTTGGCCCAGGATAAAGATATTTTTATCCAACATGCTTTGAATCGGGGGGAGAAGGCTTTTGGGCCTTACCATGTAGATGGATACACACAGATTGACGGGGTTGAGACAGTGTATGAGTACAACGGTTGTTTCTTCCACGGTTGTAAATTATGCTTTGTCCCCCACGCCTTGTGTGTCCTAACCCAAAAGACTTTTGGGGAAATGTACCAAGAGTTTCAAGACAAACTGAATTCTTTAAAGGCTACTTACGGGTTAAGGTTGTGGTTTTGTGGGAGCACGAATGGACAGCCCTCAAAAAGGCAGATCCTAGTGTTAAGGCCTTCCTTACCCATTATGACCCTCCAGAGCCCCTGGAACCGCGACAGGCCTTGTTTGGAGGCCGGACCAATGCTTTGACATTGCGTTATGTAGCTCAACCCGACGAGACAATAGGCTATGTAGATTTTACATCCCTATATCCTCATGTAATGAGTTCCTCATTCTATCCTATAGGGCATCCTGAAATTATTCACAGCGACTTTGACGAACCCCAAAATTATTTTGGTTTAATCAAAGCGACTGTCTACCCTCCTAGGGGGCTGTTTATACCTGTGTTGCCTTACAAGGGTCCTAAAGGAAAACTTTTCTTTCCCCTTTGTCGCACATGCTGTGAAAACCACAACCAGGAAAACCCCTGTGATCACACAGATCAAGAAAGAGCCCTGACCGGTGTATGGGTCACTGTAGAATTCTCTAAGGCTTTAGAGAAGGGGTATCGTGTGGCCAAAATCTTTGAAGTGTGGAACTTTTCCAGGAAATCAGACACACTTTTTAAAGAGTACATCAAAACCTTCTTGAGATGCAAGCAGATGGCTTCAGGCTATCCTGCATCGGTCACAGATCAAGAAAGTAAAGACCAGTACATTCAAGACTACCATGACAGAGAAGGCATACTTCTTGACCCTGACAGAATAGAGGTCAACAAAACCAAAAGAAATGTGTCGAAATTGTACTTGAACTCCCTTTGGGGGAAATTAGCGCAGAGATGCAATATGCTAACAACTTCGATCATTAAAGACCCCGAAGAATTTTTGGAATTTGTTTTTTCGGACCAATACGAAATTTCACATTTTTCCTTCTTGAGTCAAGACATTGCCTTGGTGCAATGGAGGCGCCACCAAAAGTGGGTTCTACCCCCGGGTAATGTAAATGTGTTTCTTGCAGCATTTACCACAGCCTATGGCCGCCTTGAACTGTACACCCTCATGGAACAGCTTCAGAGGCGGGTTCTTTACCACGACACAGACTCTGTGGTCTATGTAAGCAAACCGGGGGATTGGACCCCCCCACTTAGCAACTATCTTGGGGGTTTAACGAGTGAACTCGAAGAGGGTAACCATATTACAGAATGGTCCTCATGTGGTCCAAAAAGCTATGCTTTTAGGACTAAAGCCAATCACGTGGTGTTGAAAGCCAAAGGCGTGACTCAAAACTATGAAAATGCACCGCGTGTAAACTTGGAATCAATCACGCGCTTGGTCGAGGGGTTCGTAAAGGACAAGAATAGTGACTTGGAGATTTTGAGCTCCTACAACAAAATAGTGAGGGATAAAAAGGGGTTCCATCTAAGAAACGCACCACTCACTAAAAGATTCAGGGTAGTCTATGACAAGAGACAGCTATTGCCTGACGGTACCACATTGCCCTTTGGCTACTGACTTATGCTACAAGCCCCAGTGTGTCTTAAAGCTTAAGATATTATGACTGCTGTCGAGGGTTTTGACCCCCGTCTACAATTGCCTTTTTCAGCATTAATTGCAGGCCCTTCAAACAGCGGTAAAACTTTTTTTGTAAAAAGTATTTTAGAGAATTCTGAACATGTGTTATCTCAAAAGCCTGACAATATTGTATGGTGTTATTCATGTTACCAACTTCTGTATGATGAATTATTGAAGACAATAAAAATCAAGTTTGTTGAAGGAATACCCGATTCTCTGTCTGATGATGAACTTCTCCCCCCACATGTAAATAATCTGCTGGTTTTGGACGATATGCTATTTGCTGGTAGCGAACACCCTGAAATTGCACGAGCTTTTACCCAATATACTCATCATAGAAACCTGTCCGTGCTTTACTTGGTCCAGAATGTGTTTCACCAAGGTAAAAATAGTCGGACCATTAGCTTGAATGCCAACTACATGGTATTGTTTAAAAATCCTAGAGACAAACTGCAAATTAGCACTCTAGCTCAGCAGATGTACCCTGGACGGAAATCATACTTTATGGAGAGCTATGAGGACGCTACCAAAGAGCCATTTTCTTATTTAATCGTGGATTTAAAAGCAAATACTCCAGAACACCTTAGGCTACGTACAGGGCTGTTTCCGGGGGAGAGGCCTGCTGCATACCTTCCTAAAAAGTAAACGCTATGTCTCTGCGTTTAAAAAGAAACCTCCCCCTCTTGAGAAGGCTAGTGGGTTCTACAGCTAAAGAACGGAAGGCCATCTTGGGTCGCTGTTCTTCAGATCTCATATTAGCCCTATGTGAGATTGCTTTGAATCTTCTCAAAGGACGCATTCCACTCACCCTGAACCAATTGAAAAAATTAAGGAGACAAAAGACAGCGATCAAACTCTTTGCCAATAAAAGGGCCAGTCTTCAAAAGAAAAGACATAGTATACAACAGTCTGGGGGTTTTCTTCTACCTTTACTCAGTATAGCCGTGCCCTTCATCACCAGCCTTATTGCGGCCAGACGTGGGGGTTGAACACGTGGTGTGATGGCCACTAAAATGTACTTGGTGCCTCAACAAGAGTTGGATAGACTTAAAAAACAAATGCAGGGTCCTGAAGATATCAGACAAACAGCGGAAAATGATTTGGATACGGCCATGAAGGATGTTTTGAACCGAAAAGGATTGAACCCCTATGATAAGATTCAAAAATACACAAACCTAATGCAAAGGTATTTGACTCGGGTAAAGCAAGGGGAGAGAGAGACTAACCATTTAACCCTTTCCCTACCGGACCCTTTAACAGATGTCGAACCTAACGATAGCCATGCCCCTGTAAGGCCTGTACCGTCGATCTTACCTAGTGGAGATAATATGTCGGGTGAAGCTCAAATGCCATTTGAAGATAAAGTTATGCATGACCTACTGACACATGTGCCTTTACGTAACAGGAAGAATGTTAAATACATTATGAACAAGATAAAAGACTCAAAGGGGATAGCTGCTTGGAACGACTCTGGAGAGTTTATCCTTCAGGGCTCTGTGGTTAGGGGGTCCCATATGCAGGACTTGCTTAAAAGTACCACGGCTGCCCACAAGGTTGCTGATGACCGAAGGCCTCCCGGCTGGCGTCAGTTTCTTAAGGCCCTGGCAATCCTCAACATCCCCCTCTCCGGTGTACCCAACCATAAGCTTCGTCAACAGATTCAAGCTTTAAAACAAAAGCCTTCAACGAGATACAGCACCCCTAAAGATGCCCCAACGACACCGTCCCCCTATGAAAGCGATGATGCTAACTCATTTACTCCCATGAACGTCTCAGGACCTTTTCCTAAACCCGATCTCTCGGCGTGGTTAGACTTTTGAAAATGACTTTTGAATGACTATGATTAAATTCAATAAATTTTTTATTTGAAAAATAAGCAAGTTAACATTTGTGGCATTCTTGAAACATATGACGTGAGCATACGCCTTGATTACGCGTTCTTAAAGGACACACATTTGAACACTTTTGATATTTTCTAACAAAACAAGATACAAGGTTATCATTACTTCTTAAATCATCCTTATAAAGAGACATAACATCTTCAAAAGAAACTCCCCGGGCTCTTTGGCACAGGTAAAATACACAGTGGTGACCGCATGTAGTGGAAAGGTTATCTTGCACTTGTTTGATGTTGTAGTAGATCTTTGTACCGTTTAGGGTCAAAAAATCTTTAATAGATTTAGGGAAATGTGAAAAACCGGGGGGAAAGCCATAGGAATCAAAAAAAGTTGAGATTTTTCGTCCACCTTCCTGTTCTAATGTCATAGCTAGCCAATGTTCACCAGGCATGTGTTTAGGATGGGTATTGACAATAAACATTGCAGGCCTCTCAGGCCATATCTCAATAGGTAATTCATCACAAGCCAACACTCCACAAAATTGTTTTCCAATCAAGCGGCTCATGAGCCCGTCCAACTCTTGGGTATTCATGTCTTTGTTCAAAGGTCCTTAATAATAATCCACTAAGACCTGTCTTCGGGCATTCACTTCCAAGATTGAATCAGAGCATGCGTAAACAATCATGCTAACTGTACAGGCTAAAGGTGTACGGAAACGCATTTCCAGCCTGAGGTTACCTTGGGACACCACAGACAGATTTCCTGAGGTGTCATCATCAGGTGATAAATTGAAAGCATACAATGTGTAACCCTCTGCAAAATCATTTCTGTCAATAGGTAAAGAGAGATCTTTTAGATGTCGCCCTGTAGCCAGGAATAGATTGTAAAATTCTCGCACAGATATGTTGTTATTAAATTGTGGTTGGAAAGCCTTCGCCGGAACCTGACGTCCGTCCTGACAGAGCGCTACATACTCTGCATTGAAGTGCTGAAAATTAAAGGGGTTTTTATCTAAACTGCCCGTATTAGAGGCGTGATCAACCAGACCTATAACCACATATCTAGGTAAAGGGCCTAGAAATAGGTTTTCTTGACTGCAGATTCTACTGCCCACAGGTATGCTAAAGGTTTTCATGGTAATTCTTTGGAGAGGGTAAAGGGCATTTCCTTTCATCAAAGCATGTGAGTGACCCAGGCGCACGGCCGGAGATACAGATACTTTTTTAATAAAAAGGGTTGCCCCCAACACTTTCAAACTAAAATCCCCGTCTTGGGGAGACATCAGGCAAAAATCATCCTTGGCCCTGGTTAATTTTAATCTTAAATCAACCGAATTTAAGAGTAACCGTTCTTGAAAGAAAATGTCAGAGTGTATAGGGCCTAGCAAATGAAACTCTCGAGATTCGGCGCAGTAGCGAGCTCGTGCCGCTAGTCCTTTGTTTGCACCGGTGGAAGGGTCTGTCGATTCCATAGAGGCTCCTGCAGTATCCTTGCTAAACAGCCCGGCGCTAAATTGGGTTTTGAGAGTGTCTTCGGAGTAGTTTAGTAAACACTCCATGATGGCTCTATAAGGGTATGTAGCGCTGCTTTGACTGATTAGGCGTTCACCCAAAGTCACATCAACTTGGGAGAAAATGGTGGCCAAGGGGTAATTAATGAGACTCACTTTGGCATCGTCTGCAATATTAGACCCATCTCTTTTGGTCACTTTTAGAAGTAAATGCACCAAGGTGTTGTTGAGGTCCAGATAGTTGTCACCATGGCCTGGTATGAAAAATTCGATAGGCCCGTTATCGGTAATAGCAGAGAGAGGGGCTATCTCCACATAACTGGATCTATCTATTGAATGCTGCGTTAACGGTGCCGTGAAAAGATCAAGTTCTGTCTTTATAGCTTCAGAGGACATTCGATGTAAAAGAGCCATGTCACTTATTCTTTTAGAAAATACTTCCTAGTATTCTTTTAGCCTGTTTTGGTACAGACCTCCTCACTTTACCCCGTCTTTGACTTACTGAGGTTCTTTTAACAGTTAACCGCCGCTTTTTAGGTGCCGGCCTACGCCTTAAACCAGGGGGTCTCTTTTTTGGCCTTCGAGACAATATCATAAGCCCCGAGCCTTCTTGATGCTCCACCTCTGGTGACGCCCTTCGGGTCATAGCATTGGCTACAACCTCACTTACTATATTTTTAGCCGCTGATTTTAAATGTGGTTTGGCTATGCTGAAGCCTCTCTTCATAAACGGTAAAACCATCCTGAAGAGGTTACGGAATATACCTCCTATCCCCGAACCATACATTGTCGGCGCTCCATGATATCCTGGTAGTCCATTACCCACTTGATCCACATAGTATGAAACATAACGGTTAGGGTCGAGCTGATGGTGCTCCATAACACTTTTATTTGTATTATGTTTATAAATATAATACAGCTATTATATATGTAGAGAGGTTTTGGTGGGTCTAAAGTGGAGTTTTACAATCGTTTTACCATAAGTAAATTCAATGTTTTCGTTCTGATCCGTTTTAAGCTCAACCAGAATGTTTTCAATATAGTTCTTGCTGACATGTACGTAGTGCGGCTTGTCATAATTGACAGTGACGATGTCCCCATCCTTGCCGTCTATATGAACTGTTCGCAGGAGGGGCACACAGCTGTCTCCGACCCTTTGATAGGTTATGATGTCGGTATAGACAAATATGTTGTAAAAGCCTGCATGTATATCCGCAGGGAATGGGAATAATTTATCGTTCACATACGTCCATTTATTGGGACCCATCCCCAACATGTAGGATAAATTACCGCTGGTCTTTATACCTCCGTTAGCAGGCCCTGAGATTTGTATCCTTTTATGGATTGGATTGTAGAATAGGAATATTTCCATCTTGTTCAGGGTTAGGTGTTCATTCAACTCTGAGACGATCCTGTCGACGGTTCTATAGAAACCTTTTTTAAGCTTAATAAGTTTCGCAGGTTCCGAGAACCTTTTGCAATAAAAATCACGGTCCTTAGCTTTGATATTATACCAACTATGGGGGTATGTAATCTCGCTGAGACCTACTTCCCAAGCCTCTGATAACTCTATAGGCTTTGGAAAATTGGTTGTATACTTCGAACTCTGATTATTACGATATATCTGTGCCGACGCATTACTGGGGAGAGTCAGGTAGAAGCCGCTGTGTTCCATGATGCCCAACTGTGTACACGCGAATGATGCGCTAGTTATCATGACTAGGGGTTTAAATTAAGCCCCGTTGCCTCCACCACATCCTGCTCCAATACCCAACTGTTGAACTTTTGAGGCCAGTTTTTCCAGCGGACCAGTAACCATTTTTTACCCTTTTCTCTCTTCTGATCTAGAATCTCCTCCACGTGAAAGACTTTGTCTTTACCCAACTGGACCTTCTGTAATTCCTTCTCATAAAAAGATCCCTCTATAAGATCCCCGTCATAATCTTTTAATTTGTAGACCGGCGGAATGCGTGGCAGACATTCGGTAACGGTAAACAACTCCGAGCTAAAGCCTTGTTCGTATTTTTTGTCGAAAACACCCCTCAACTTTGATATACGCACCAAGTCACCCACTAGGAATTTAAAAGTCATTTTTTTCTTACGGCGAAGTGGGAACAAACCATACATATTTTTAAAGACTTGAAAAGAGTTTTCCGAAGAGACCTCCGAGGGCTTCATACGTATAGTCTTATGGTAGCTGTGGTTGTACCCGTTTACTAAATCCTGAACTATGTCTGTATATCGGTTGGTGTTGTGAGCTGTAAAATAGCGCCACATCCGCTCTTTCAAAGTCCTATTAAAGCGTTCCACAACCGAAGCTTTCAAATCAGAGCCTGTAGCAAAATGTACTATATTATACTTATTCATTAGCTTCTGAAATGTTTTATTAAAAAATTCTTTTCCGCCATCCGTCTGCACTTTCTTGGGTGCGCCTCCTGCCTTCAAGATCGATTCAAAGGCCCTGGTCACCTCTGCCCCGCTCTTATTTTTTAACACCCTTACATAGGCTAATTTAGAGAAAATATCTATAACCGTTAGCATGTAGCGATTTCCATCATTTTTATCGGCAAGGGACTGCATGTCACATAGATCCGCCTGAAATTGGGATAATGGATGCGTAGAAAAAACTCTATTTCTTGGAAAATGTTTTCTTACAGGTTTATGTAGAGTGTAGGCATCTTGCTCTGATAACCATTCATTCACTTTAGCATCGCTTAACAGACTACCTGTTTCTTCGACTATAGCTCTCTGTAAACGCTCTTTACCCCCATAAGACCCGGGGTTAGAGGGATTATAATATATGTTTTTCAACAGCTGCTCAGCCATCCTTCTTGCCTCTCTGAGGTACAATAACTGTAATGAGCCACTTTCATATAACGACAACATTTCAGTTTGTGAATTTTTATTTTAAGAATGCAACAATTATTACGTATACAGACAATTCAGGATTTGTTGCAAGATACAAGTCCCCGTTTTCTCAACAATCACAGCATGCAACACCCTGTATATATTGTTTAGATTTACAGGTTTGTTTCGCTGAATTTTTAAAACACACACGTCTGATATATAAGTATATAAACAACAAATATGATACACATTCACATTAAAGGGTGGTTCAAACAAATAATGTAAAATCTTAGCCAAAGTTATTTCTAGTTCTTCAGAATCCTCAACAAGCCTTGATACCATATGTGACCATTGTAAACTCTCGCCCGTATGTCGGACATGTTTCATGATTTGCTCCATTTTTAACACACGCTCTACAATAACACATAGTTACCCATAGCTCTAAATAAACAAAATGTCACTCGGTCTCTTGGGATTTATTGAGCCAGAAAAGCATCACATCAGCCACCACAGCTTCCCTGTATTTGTTGTCGTCCACCAGGGTGTGTCGGATTTCTTTGAGTTTCTCATGGATGAAGATGGCCTCCTTCAGTTCATGTAGGAAGGCTTCGGTTACACCGTAAACTCTAGGGATAGACGGCGCAATACCCATAGACTCCAGGGCGATGACCAGCGCTGGTATAAAACGGCAGGACCACAGTCTTTTCACCAGCTCCTCAAAATGATTGAAAAAGTAGTATCTAGGAGGGTCGTAGAGGCAAGGATGACGACGCTGGCTGGGATGATTGATCTCACAGCCAATGCATTTTTCTCGTATATATTCGCCAATCACCACGTTTAAAAGTGTAGCTACAGAGGCCTTGATTGTATCCACAAAAATAGTACTGGCCACCCCATCAAACACATCCTCAGGCTGGGTAAATGTCGGGGGTGTCACGGGTCTTGCCAGGGGTGCGTAGAGTGTAGGGCTTCGTGGCATAGAGTCTTTAGTGTCGGGCCCCCATGACGTAGTGGCTTCCTCGTAGATGGTCTGGAGATCCATGGTGTATGCTGAAATGAAGAACTGGCTGCTTTTTTCTTTTTATTGTAGAACAAGGCCATTGGGTATCTGGGGGGGCGGGGTTAAAGCATCCGCTTACTTAGTTTTCTTCTGACGCTGTATCTTCTTGAGGCTCTTTTGCATCGTAATCTTTACGATTCGTATATATTATGCACTTCTTTAAATGAACAAGGCTCTGACGCTGTTGGCTCTGTACAAAGAGAGCATCCAACGGTTGCAACATTTTCAATTCCAGTACATCCCAACTCTTAAAAGGAATAAGCAGACGCAGTCGGGTATCCCCAGTCAGGCCACCACCCCTAAGGTTGTGGTTTCGGATTGCCTCGGTGCCGATATAGAACTCCACGCTGCCGCACGGTAGGCCATTCTTTCTTTGTATTTTCACCCTGTGAAATATTTGTCCTGAGGAGTCAGGGGTACCTTCCCAACGGGTCTCGTGGCCCGTGAACACACTATACCCCTTGGTGATAAGGCTCAGTTCAGGACACACAACCTTGCGAAAAACCGACCAGTCTTCAACACCATATTCCAAGCCTACAGTCTGGTCTGTATATTCTTCTCCTTCATCTACCGTATAGAGGGTCACTCTACAGGCCAGGTAATCAAACCGATACCCCCACTGCTGGCCATTAGACATCAACACTTGATCTGTCAGAGCATTTGCTGGCGGTATTTGGGTTCTATACACATTTAAAAAACGTTTTTTGGGCGCATCATATATTGCTGGTTGATACTTTGCCCTTGCTCTATGGGCAACCCGAAGGCCTGTTTCAGTTGTTACCGTCATCACTGCTTTGGTACCGATCCCAAATTCCATGGTTATTCTTAAGATCTTGTGCACTCTTAAACAGGTATTGTTCAGCGGCTTTATAAGGGGCCTTAACCAACCCAAACCGTGAGAAACAGTAACAGGTTGACCTGACACATGGTCACTTACTCAACCCCACCAACCCCCCTGGGCATGCACCCTTCTACATGACATAGGGTCATAAATCATTACATAGGGTCATAAATCAGGCTTGGGTCATCAATCATTAACGGCCTGTCAAATGGACCCTTACTCACCCCATAGCCCCCACCTAACCAGGCTTGCCTGACCAGAAGACATGCACACGTCATCACTACATAGGGTTCACATAGAGTTCACATAGGTTCACATAGGGTCATCAATCAAAATTTTGACACGTGACATCTACTTTAATCTCTCTCCTGAAGATATCACAACATTCATAGAAAATAAGCAATTCAAAGAGAAGACCCAGAGGGACCACCCAGAGACCATTTGAGTGACATTAGTGGACCTGAAGAGAGGAGAGTGAGATGCAACCTGGAAGAAGAAGGACATTTACAGTCCATATTTACAACAATGGAACAACAATGGTTTAGGGTCCTGAGAGCAGTGTCATGTGTCTGGACTATCATTAAATGTGAAGATGTATTTATATCAAATCAGTTCTCTAGGTTTAATTATTATGTGATTAAACTAATCATGTAAACATGAATTAGACTAGGAAGTCGGGGCACCACAGAAGATAGAGATTTACAGAGTGAATATTTTCCGAATATAACTCTTCAGATTTTTTCATATCTGATCAATTAGTCTTCTGTTAATTAATTATTATTATTACCTTATCAGTTCTCATTACTGAACGTCGCAAACTTTTGCATATCTGCACAAACCCTAGTTTCCATAATGAATCAGCAATATACAAATTTGCTTAATTATTTATATACTAACTAAAATACATAACAAACAAACAGTAGATATTGGTTACTAACAATGATAGAAAAGTCCCTAGTGGGCTAAGCTGATATGACGGCATGGTAGACAAAGGAAAGGGGTGGGGACTGAGAAAGAGCGGGAAAGACAAAATGGATTCACGACACACAGCAGATGATTATAATCATTGAAATGCTAATCCTTTGCACATGAACGGCCACTCATTCGAGAATAATTGCAACGTATATATTTACCCCTGTATGTCGTTGTTGTCTTCTCTGTTGGAATCCGGTCCCTCTGCTGGAGAGTCAGTACATCAGAGAGTCTCTGGTTAACTTCCCAGAAGTCACAATGTCCTGAGCGGCTGTAGGTGGTTAGAACGAATACTTCAGAGTACCATTCTGAAATGTTCTCATACAATAGATGCTTCTGCGGTTGTCAGTATTCTCATTCTAGGTTTACATCATTTCTAGCTGCAGACTAGTAATGTGTGTCATCTAGAAAAAGTCATAAAGTCATAAAACTTGTGGTGGTAAGAGTGAGAGTGGGGGGAGCCACGATATACACCTCCAAAGGGCCACGTTGTGACAGCAGCCTGGAGGGGTTAAAAAAAAGAGAATTTCCAATACTAAAAGCGACCATAGGGCGCTTTAAACAGGAGAAGCCGGAGGCTACCCATGAAGATGTGTCAACATCAGAAACAACAGGGTACCCCTTCCCCACCTCCTCATTCACACCATTCCCCCAGAGTTAACACTCTGAAAGACAGCCTGGCTGAACAACAGAGAGACTACACTGTCTAAAGTGAAAAGACCATCTCCAGCAACCAGATCAGACCTATCCCACAGACCTGCATCCAGCTAACATCACAGATACAACATATGTGCTGTGCTGTAAAGCAAGAACTGCGGATGGAGCTGAACCGCACAAAGGAGAAACTCATGAGGGAGCAGCACAGCCAGTCCCTGGAGAGACAGCTGGAAGAGATGAGGACCATCCTCCTGTCCACCCTGAAGACACACACCACACACACACTACTGGCACACAGACCCACAACCTCTCCAAATTCAACACCCTGCATTAACAGCCATACACCCAACATTGACAGCCACACAACCAACTTCCCCAGCACTAACACACACGCACAAATTCTCAACCCCTGCCCTATGGAGAGCGTCACTCCAGACTCCATACACAACAGCAGCACACAGCGAGAGAAACAGAATGAGGACAACATTGTCATCCTGTGTGACTCCAATGGAAAATACCTTGATGAAACAATGCTGTTCCCAAGGAGAAGAGTGAGGAAGATCTGGTGCCCAACTAAGCAGTCTGCCCTTGGATTACTGGCAGAGCAGAGACTGAAGGCATCGACCCACATAATCCTCCACACAGGGACAAATGATCTCAGCACAGGCAGGGTGGATGTAACTAAGGCTATGACCCAGGTGGCTATAACAGCCACACAGGCCTGCCCCACAGCCAAGATCATCGTTTCCACTCTTCAAATCAAATCAAATTGTATTTGTCACATACACGTGTTTAGCAGATGTTATTGCGGGTGTAGTGAAATGCTTGTGTTTCTGGCTACAACAGTGCAGTACTATCTAACAAGTAATATCGAACAATTTCACAACAATACACACAAATCTAAAGTAAAGGAATGGAATTAAGAATATATAAATATTTGGGTGAGCAATGTCAGAGCGACATAGACTAAGATACAGTAGAATATGATAGAATACGGGATATACATATGAAATGAGTAATGCAAAATATGTAAACATTATTAAAGTGACTAGTGATTTCAAGTCTATGTATATAGGGCAACAGCCTCTAATGTGCAAGTGATGTGTTACTCCTGAGGTGCTGACCTGTTGCAACCTCGACAACCACTGTGATCATTATTATTTGACCCTGCTGGTCATCTATGAACATTTGAACATGTTCTGTTATAGTCTCCACCCGGCACAGCCAGAAGAGGTCTGGTCACCCCTCATATCCTAGTTCCTCTCTAAGTTTCTCCCTAGGTTCTGGCCTTTCTAGGGAGTTTTTCCTAGCCACCGTGCGTCTACGCCTGCATTGCTTGCCGTTTGGGGTTTTGGGTTGGGTTTCTGTACAGCACTTTGAGATATCAGTTGATGTAAGAAGGGCTTTGTAAATAAATTTGATTTGATTCCGATTGCTCAGACCAACTTTGAATAGTCCTTAGCACAGGTACTTCCTGTTTGAGTTTCTGCCTAAAGGAAGGGAGGAGCAAACTGGAGTCATGATCAGATTTGCTGAATGGAGGGTGGGGGAGGGCCTTGCAGTGGTTGAGTTGCAGTGGTTGAGTGTTTTAGCAGCGTGAGTACTACAGTCAATGTGTTGATAGAACTTCTGTAGCACTTTCCTCAAATTTGCTTTGTTAAAGTCCCTAGCTACAATAAATGCGGCCTCAAGATATGTGATTTCCAGTTTGCATCAAGTCCAGTGAAGTGATTTTAGGGCCGTCACGGTATGGGCTTGAGGGGGAATATACACGGCTGTGACAATAACCGAAGAGAATTGTCTTGGGAGATAATACGGTCAGCATTTGATTGTGAGGTATTCTAGGTTGGGAGAACAAAAGGACTTGAGTTCCTGTATGTTATCACAGTCACACCATGAATAGTTAATCATGAAACATACACCCCCACCCTTCTTCTTCCCGAAGATATATTTATTCCTGTCTGAGCGATGAACTTAGAACCCACTGGCTTTACAGACTAAGACAGTAAATCTTGAAACAGCCATGTTTCCTTGAAACAGAGTATGTTACAATCCCTGATGTCTCTCTGGAAGGAAATCCAGAGACTGAACATTAGTGAGAAATATATTCGGAAGCGGTGGGTGGTGTGCACGCCTAGTGAGTTGGACTAGAAGTCCACTCCGAGTACCTCTTCTCCTGCGCCGATGTTCTGGGTCAGCCTCTGGAATAAGTTGAATTGCCTGGGGGGTACGAACAAAGGATCCGATTCGGGAAAGTCGTATTCCTGGTCATAATGCTGGTAATGCTGGTGAGTTACCGCACCGCCGCTCCAAAGTTCTTGCCGGCTGTATGTAATAACACAAAACATTTTCTGGCCTAATAATGTAAGAAATAACAACAAACAAAATACAGCAAAGTCGCTGGTGGCTAGAACCACGGCTGCCTTCTATATCGGGCCATTTTTCTTTCATCACCAAAGCCATGTTCACTGCAAATGTTGCTGAACTATTCAACTCTTTTGTTAGTGTCATTGATATGGAAATGCACATACAAATATTTAGTTCAGAAACATTGACTGTAATATCTCTAGGATCCTGTGGTGAAAGACTGCTGTGCAAGGTATTTGGCAGCAGCTTTCTTCCCAAGCCCATATTCACAAAGTGTCTTCAGAGTAGGAACAGTGATCTAGGACCAGCTCCCCCTTGTCAATGTAATCATTAATTGTGATATAAAAGGAAAAACTGATGATAAAATCAGTACACCGACTGAGGTGCTATGTGAATACAGGCCCTGGTCTGTCTGCATGCTGCTTTCTAGTAATCCAACTCCCTCTTTATCTGAAATGCAACAGCACCAAAAACATGAACAAGAATTAGCGTAGTCAGTTAGTAACTTAATTAACTAATGAAACATTAATGTAAATGTTCACAAGCCTCTTCAGACAAATTATACCATAACAACAGCATTGTCACGTTCTGACCTTAGTTCTTTTGTTATGTCTTTGTTTTAGGTTGGTCAGGGCGTGAGTTAGAAAAATTAACATAGACAACCCACCCTATGTTGTGTTTTGCGTTTGACCTGGTATGGTTCTCAATCAGAGGCAGGTGTCGTTAGTTGTCTCTGATTGAGAATCATACTTAGGTAGCCTTTTCCCACCTGTGTTTTGTGGGTGATTGTTTTCTGTCTTTGTGTAAGTCACCAGACAGGACTGTTTCGTTTTGTGTCATTCTCTTTGTTATTTTTGCTTTAGTGTTCTGTGTTTAATAAATTCATCATGAACACATACCACGCTGCGCATTGGTCCTCTGATCCTTGAAGAGGAGGAAGACGAGCATTACCAGCATATTTACAGTGAAATCAAGAGGGGCAACGTTTTCAGTCACAAGTGCAAACAATAAACAGGCAGGGGAACAAAGTATTTTGACAAAACAAATTCACAATAGTCAGTATTATAGCTAGCAAATATATAGTTGTTATTTTGTAGAAACCTAGCTACAGCCCACTTAGCTAGCTAAGGTGGATATCTCAGACTGATCATGGGAGTTAGGTAACATTAGCTAACTTTCCCCCAGCAGTATCAACCTAGCTAATGGGATTTGTACCAACTTTATCAATCAGATGGATAGCTTAGCAAATATAGCTATTTGTTTTCTCATCACATCTAAAGCTGCCTGATACAGCATGCCAGCTGCTAGTAAAGTAGGATGAATAAGTCAGAAGCCAGCGAGCAATGCCAAGTTCAGGCCTTTTACTAACACAAATCATGTACAAAAGAGACAAATACCTTCAAGCAGATCATTTGAGTTTTTTTATAGGACTTCCGACTAAGGAGTAATAGCTACTTGTTTGTAGAACTGGCATCTACCAGATTTTTTGTAACTACAGTAGGCCACTCAGGAACATTCAATGTTGTCGTGGTTAGCAACTCCAGTATAGATCTGTTGGAAAGCAGACTGAACCAGGTTTTCCTAAAGGATTTTGCCTGTGCTTAGCTGTATTTAGTTTTATTCTGAACAACTCCCTTGTCCTAGACGATAACAAGCATAACCATAGCATGATGCAGCCACCACCACGGTTGAAAATATGAAGAGTGGTACTCAGTGATGTGTTGTGTTGGATTTGCCCCAAACAACACTTTGTATTATGGACAAAAAGTTCATTTCTTTGCCACATGTTGTGCAGTATTACTTGTACAGGCTTCCTTCTTTTAATTTAGGTTTGTTTTGTGGAGAAACTCAAATGTTGTTGTTCCATCCTCAGTTATCTCCACCATTAAACTCTGTAACTGTTTTAAAATCAACATAGGCCCCATGGTGAAATCCCTGAGCGGTTTCCTTCCTCTCCGGCAAGTGAGTTAGTTAGGACGCCTGTATCTTTGTATCCAAAGCCTAATAACTTTACAATGCTCAAATGGATATTCAGTCTGCTTCTTTTATTTGTTTATTTATCTACCAATCGGTGCCGTTCTTTGCAAGGCTTTGGATATCTTCCCTGGTCTTTGTGGTTGAATCTGTGCTTGAAATTCACTACTCGATTGAAGGACCTTACAGATAATTGTATGTGTGGGGTACAGAGATGGGGTAGTCGTTCAAAAATCATTTTAACCCCTATTATTGAACACAGAATGAGTCCATGCAACTTATTATGTGACTTGTTAAGCAAACGTGTACTCCTGAACTTATTTAAGCTTACCATAACAAAATGATTGAATACTTATTGCCTCAAAACAGTTCAGCTTTTAATTTCTAATTCATTTGTAAACATTTCTAAAAACAAAATTCCACATTGACATTTTGGGGTATTGAGTGTAGATCAGTGACACACAATCTCAATTCAATCCATTTGTATTTGTATTATTATGGATCCCCATTAGCTGCTGCCAAGGCAAATTAAGGCAGTTATACACTTAAAAACATTACAATTCATTCATAACAGATTTCACAACACACTAAGTGTGTGCCCTTAAAATAAAAGGGTATAAAATACTTTCTGAAGGCACTGTATATCATACTGTTGGTACATGGCAAAGAATAAACTCCACAGCTGGCCTTATATTTCATGCAAGTGATGGAACAATGTGTGAAACTGTTGATTGTTTGAAATATCTGAGTTTGAGGATAGATTCGAATTATCTTTTGGAAAGAACATTGATTTTATGAAAAAAATGTAAATGAACTTTAAGCTTGGGTTACTATACAGATCTAAGAATTGCTTTACTGTATCAATTAGAAAGACCTTAGTGATCCAACTGATGCTTCCTATCCTAGACCATGGTGACTGTAATGAATACTCAGGGAGGAAAAGGTGTAGATTCATGCGCAGACAGCGGCGGATGTTTATTTCGCCTTCGCAGAAGGCAGGAAATGTGGTCAAAGGCAGGCAATGGTCATACACAGGTAGGCAAACAGGCAGGTGATTCAAAACTAGGACTGAAGGCTGTAACTGGTTCTCACAAACGAGCTAGGAAAAGGCTTAGTAGAGTCACAACGAACACATTGAAACAGAACACAAGGTTGACTAAGAAAAGAAATATTTCTACACCTCTTACAGGGACATCATCTGTCAAAACTTACTTTGCGAATTAGATGTCATTCATTACAATCTTTGCAGATTCATTCTTGGATGCCATTAAAAGACACATTGCATAATGTAGAATCACTAAATTGACTAAATAAGTCACTCTCAAACAGAAGACAAATGCATTGGTGCAGTTCCAATTTATTTTTAAATATATCAACTTAAATGTCCCGGAACACCTAACATTACAAGGCTCACGCTACTCCTTTCATCAACAGCAGCACTTACAAATTCCAAGGGTACATCATGAGGTTGGAGAAAGATCTTTAACATACAAAGACCCTACAGACTGGAATAATTTACCTATGTAAATCAGGGCATTAAAATCACACAGTGAATTTAAGAAGGCAATTTTTCAAACGTTAGAAACAAACTGTTTGTGGTTTTAACTAATAGAATCAACATTTGAAAATATGTATAAATATGTACGTACTGTATGTACAGCATATATTATACATACTTAGTTTTCTTGTTGTTGTATTAGTAGTTGTAGCAGTAGTTTGTATTAGTTGTAGGCCTATTAGTAGTTGTACGGCAACTTTTCTATCCTGTTATTTTACATTTTTTATTATTTAATTGTCATTATTAGACAGTAGATGCCATATTATTATTGTTACAAAGCATCTTTTATAAATACTTTTTTTGGGACACTTGAAAACGAGATGGTGCATCTCAAAAGATTTCATCCAACAAAATGCATAGATATTTCCATTAGTTGAGACAGTATCTTTGGAGAGAGGAAAAGCAATCTAATTTCAAATGCTCAACTAGGCAAAGGTGGAATCCCAGCTACAGCGATGAGTGATTTTTTGGAAATGTGCAAGTGTCACATTTCAAAGTTGAGAGGTAGAGTGGTGTCTCCAAGGGTTCAACTTAGAATAACAGCAAAGAGCTGCTGCGATGGAGAAGCCAAAATATCAATCTCAGCAGCCTTGTGGGAGCAGACCTGTCACAAGTCGCCCTGCTACTTTTCTCTCCCTCTCACAAGCACACCTCTCACACTCCTATCTGGCCACCTTACCCAAATTCCACACCTGGTTAAGTCTATCTAATGATTCGTACACCCGGCAGACAGTCCACAGTGCCTTTCTAAGTGGTACTCATGTCTTAGAACAGCATAAAAGAAAAGAGGGAATCCTCGTGGCCATGTCGGATCTCTCTGTAGAAGTACTCTTCATTTCCGATAAATGGTTAGACTAATTCCTCGTCATTAGTTCCCTTGTTGAAAAACAATATGGCGATTTCAGTTATGTGTACCCCTGAAATTGTGCACTATGTTCATAAAAATAAAATGTTTTGTAAAATGTTGACGCCGATTATGATCATGCATATTATTCCTGTATAACATGAATGGCTGTTGAAGGGTTATCATTTATTCCTATGCCAAATTTATTTATGATCTATAACAATCAAACTCAACTCTGGACCTTTAAGCCCATTCCACTGCATTTTTTTCATTGTGCCCCAATCATCAGGGGCTGATTTAGACCTGGGAAAGTCAATTCCACCTAACATATCCTGCAAATGAAAATATAGGACCTTCATTTTACGTACAGTTGAAGTCAGAATTTTACATACACTTAAGTTGGACTCATTAAAACTCATTTTTCAACCACTCCACAAATTTCTTGTTAACAAACTATAGTTTAGGCAAGTCGGTTAGGACATCTTCTTTGTGCATGACACAAGTCATTTTTCCAACAATTGTTTACAGACAGATAATTTCACTTAAAATGCATTGTATCACAATTCCAGTGGGTCAGAAGTTTACAAACACTAAGTTGACTGTGCCTTTAAATAGCTTGGAAAATTGCAGGAAATGATGTCATGGATCTAGAAGCTTCACATAGGCTAATTGACATAATTTGAGTCAATTGCAGGTGTTCCCTTGGATGTATTTCAAGGCCTACCTTCAAACTCAGTGCCTCTTTGCTTGACATCATGGGAAAATCAAAAGAAAATCAGCCAAGACCTCAGAAAAATAATTGGTTCATCCTTGGGAGCAATTTCCAAATGCCTGAAGGTACCACGTTATTCTGTACAAACAATAGTATGCAAGTATAAACATCATGGGACCACGCAGCCATCATACCGCTCAGGAAGGCGACGCGTTCTGTCTCCTAGAGATGAACGTACTTTGGTTCCAAAAAGTGCATATCAATCGCAGAGCAACAGCAAAGGACCTTGTGAAGATGCTGGAGGAAACAGGTACAAAAGTATCTATATCGACAGTGAAACAAATCCTATATTGACGTAACCTGAAAGGCCGCTCAGCAAGGAAGAAGCCACTGCTCCAAAACCGCCATAAAAAAGCCAGACTACAGTTTGCAACTGCATATGGGGACAAAGATCGCACTTTTTGGAGAAATGTCCTCTGGTCTGATGGAATGAAAATAGAACTGCTTGGCCATAATGAGCATGGTTATTTTTGGAGGAAAAAGGGGGAGGTTTGCAAGCCAAAAAACACCATCCCAACTGTGAAGCATGGGGGTAGCAGCATCATGTTGTGGGGGTGCTTTGCTGCAGAAGGGTCTGGTGCACTTCACAAAATAGATGACATCATGAGGACGTAAAATTATGTGGATATATTGAAGCAACATCTCAAGACATCAGTCAGGTGGTTAAAGCTTGTCACAAATCGGTCTTCCAAATGGACATTGACGCCAAGCATACTTCCAAAGTTGTGACAAAATGGCTTAAGGACAACAAAGTCAAGGTATTGGAGTGGCCATCACAAAGCCCTGACCTCAATCCTATAGAAAATTTGTGGGCAGAACTGAAAAAGCGTGTGCGAGCAGGGAGGCCTACAAACCTGACTCAGTTACACCAGCTCTGTCAGGAGGAATGGGCCAAAATTCACCCAACTTATTGTGGGAAGCTTGTGGAAGGCTACCCGAAACATTTGACCCAAGTTAAACAATATGAAAGCATTTCTACCAAATACTAATTGAGTGTATGTTACCTTCTGACCACTGGGAATGTGATGAACGAAATAAAAGCTGAAATAAGTCATTCTCTCTACTATTATTCTGACATCTCACATTCTTAAAATAAAGTGGTGATCCTAACTGACCTAAGACAGGGAATGTTTTACTAGGATTAAATGTCAGGAATTGTGAAAAACTGAGATTAAATGTATTTGGCTGAGGTGTATGTAAACTTCCGACTTCAACTGTATATTGTCACAGTAAAAATATTCTGCAGCAACAGGATTATTTAGTCCATAATGTTGCTTGATCCGTTAATAGGCAGCTTGATCAGTGGTTAGGCTATTAGCTGGCCAAAAGTAGGCTACATGAAAAGTTCAGAATTATGTTGTTTGTTTTTCTTGTATACTGTACAAGTATGATTCCTGCAACGCTGTGCACATAACACCTCCCTGTCAGATACATTACATGTCAATAGAAATGCTTTACAACCCTATCACAATAAATATGATCCTGTTCACCTTGCCATCAGCCTATGCCACTGCTAAAGAGTGGGCCTTCAAAACCTTTCTGACCTATTAGACTACAGCAACAGGTCCTGCCTTATGCCATTTTAGATTGTAATTACAGTTGATGTGCTGTCATGAAAATCTCATTCACAGGATACTCAGTGCAATTTATCTGCAGGCACCAGCATTAACCTTTCAGTTTGAGAAGCACTGGGTCAATGGGTAGATCGCTCAAAGGAGAAAACATCTCTGGGTATTTGTGTCCTCTGATGACTGTGTGGACAAATTATTTTTACTATATATCTGTCCTGAACCTCTCTGCCTTTTACTGTGTCTGTGGTGTGACTTAAAACCCTTTTGCATTCTGCCATTCTATTACACTTATGTTATAAACAAGGTTGTTAACTAGACTGTTCAGCATTGATGCTCTGTGCAGTCTTCCTGGTACAGCTATTGTGACTTCTTCCTGTAGCGTAGACGCTCTAGAGAAAATAGAATCTGTGTACAGTGTTATTTCAGTCTGTCACATTTACCCTGTTAGGACATTGGAATGGATGTGTACAAACAAAAATCCATAGAGAGCCAGAGTTCCAGTGTTTCAGTAATACAATGTGACTTTTAAATGCCGATTTAGAGCACAGCACTCAGGCCGGTGAAAACACTTCATCTCTCGTTTAACAAAACATTCATAACCAATTCTCCTACAGAGCTGCTGAAACAGCAGCAAGCATTTAAAAGAATAACAGCTCCAGGATAGCTAATTAGGAACTAAACTAGTTTTGGGCTTTTGTAATTCAAATTGTAAAGCTTTCTGAAGCACGATCCATGAGGCACCAATCTGCAATTTATGTGAGTGACGATGAATTTGAATAAACTTGAATACATTTTGTGGCTTTTCCTGTGAAATAAGGCCAGGTCATTAAAGTGTAACTGACAGAATTTTAGCAACATGAAATCTTATTAAAATCTGTTCATATTACACCCCATGAAGAATATTACACCTTTTACAAAATTTTTGACAAGCGAGCATGTAGATATGGTCATTTTCACGTTTTCATAAATTCTTAGAATGTTTCGGAATTACATGTACTAAGGCATTTGTGAAAATTCTATAGCAATATAGAGGGCTTGCAGTTATGTCACAAATCACCTAACATTAGCAACCGCACAAAGTGCCATGTTGGAAGACCAAACTCAGTCTGTTGGAAGTCCTCCAATCGTCCACATGGCCGGCTGCATTTTGCTACCACCGGAAACTTTGGGAAGACTTTTTCCAAGATTTTTCCATTCCATTATTTCGTTTTTATAAGGATCCAGAAAATAGAGGAAGTGCGAGAAGCTATTCAAGTAAGTAAATATATTATATATAAGTTAACAATGTATTATTAGCTAGCTAGCATGCAACAGAAACTTAGTGTGCAGGCTAACTCAAATGAGCTGCTAATGTAATGTTCCCAAGTTAGCCAACCTTACATACTTTATCGCAGGCTAGGTGAATTAAATATGAACCGCTTGCTAACTTCATATTAGTTAGTTAGCTATTTTGATGTATTTATCACTGTAACTCCAAATGCATTTGTAGCTAGCTAACAGTCATGGAAGAGGGTGAAAGGAAGGGAGAGTAGGCTACTCGGGTTAGAGCAAGGAACCTTTGTGGGAAGACATTATAAAACTAAAACTTCTCCAGTTCTAGTCCTTAGCAATACAAACTGAGGACAGAGAGATTATAGCAACATAAAATTCAGGGCTGTCTAACTTGAGTATAATGCAGCCTGTTCCTTTGTGATTCTTTTCTGTCCTCAGATACAGAGGGCTATCAAACCCTGTATGCAGATGAAGAGGTCCCAATGAATGTCACAAGAGCATAAAGGGTACATGGTTATATATTAGCACATTTTGTGAACAAAAAACAGTTTAAAAGGTGTGCAGGCTTCTGTTCCAGCCTAGTACTAACGCACCTGATTCAATGTATCAAACCTAATTAATAATCAAGTGTGATATTGCTGGGCTGGAACAGAAGTCTGCTCACCCAGTAGATCAGGGATCAGTGGAGTGAGGTTGGCCAACTCTGGTATTGACTTTTGTTTGTTAACCTGAAATTGTTTTAGCAATAATAGCCTACTTGTTACTAAAATGTCTAACCTTTACATATGAGTTAGTTTACTTGTACACTTTGAAATTATATGAAATTGTTGAGTCTTTGAAGTTATGCATTTAAATGTATTTTAATTCTTAATTGAACTATTATTCAATATTAAGTAGTGTTTATGTTTTATTCTTCACAATCCTGTAAAAAAGGAGGGGAAGGGAATCTGTCTCTGATTTGTCTGTGTATTATTCTCAACTGAACATATTTTTTTTCAGGATATCAGCCATGTGAACCCATTTTGCAGCTGATAGGCATGCAGTGCCAACACAGCCATAGGATTACAGCAGAGGTTCCCAGCTCCAGTCATTGAGTACCTCCAACAGCACACATTTTTGTTGTAGCCCCGGACAGTTGCCTAGTTGAATCAGGCTTGATTGTCCATGGCTACAATATAAACTGTACTGTTGTGGGTACTGGAGGAGAGGGTGAGGGAGAGCTTAGTACGCATCTCTGTGTGTGGAGAAAAGGTGTGTGGAGAAAAGGTGGTCTAGAATTGTTTTCCCTCTGGTTGCACATTTAACATGCTGATAGAAATTAGGTGAAACTGATATAAGTTTTCCCGCATTAAAGTCCCCGGCCACTAGGAGTGGCACCCCTGAATGAACGTTTTCCTGTTTGCTTATGGCGGAAATACAGCTCATTGAGTGCAGTTTTAGTGCCAGCCTCGGTCTTTGGTGGTATGAGGACATCTACGAAAAATACAGATTATCATGAGATACACTACCTCAGGTGAGCAAAACCAGTTCTTGTTATCAAATGTGCATAGGCCCCCGCCCCGTGTCTTACCAGAGGCTGCTGTTCTGTCCTGCTGACAGAGTGCATAACCCACCAGCTGTATCAAATCAAATTTATTTATATAGCCCTTCGTACATCAGCTGATATCTCAAAGTGCTGTACAGTGCTGTATGTTCTTAATGTTGTCGTTGTAACGGTTCTCTTGTGGTGAAGGAGAGTCGGACCAAAATGCAGCGTGTAGATTGCGATCCATGTTTAATAAACAAACGTAAAACACGAATCAATTATAAACACTACAAAACAAAGAACGTAACGAAAACCGAAACAGCCTATACTAGTGTAAACTAACACAGAGACAGGAACAAGGACACTAAGGACAATCACCCACGACACACTCAAAGAATATGGCTGCCTAAATATGGTTCCCAATCAGAGACAACGATAAACACCTGCCTTTGATTGAGAACCACTTCAGACAGCCATAGACTTAACTAGAACACCCCACTAGCTACAATCCAAATACATACACACCACATACAAAAACCCATGCCACACCCTGGCCTGACCAAATAAATGAAGATAAACACAAAATACTTCGACCAGGGCGTGACAGAACCCCCCCCCCCTAAGGTGCGGACTCCCGAACGCACCTCAAAACAATAGGGAGGGTCCGGGTGGGCGTCTGGCCATGGTGGCGGCTCCGGCGCGGGACGTGGACCCCACTCAATCAATGTCTTAGTCCCTTCTCCTCGCGTCCTTGGATAGTCCACCCTTGCCGCCGACCATGGCCTAGTAGTCCTCACCCAGAACCCACTGGACTGAGGAGCAGATCGGGACTGAGGGGCAGCTCGGGACTGAGGCAGCTCGGGACTGAGGGGAAGCTCGGGACTGAGGGGAAGCTCAGCACCGAGAGGAAGCTCAGCACCGAGAGGAAGCTCAGCACCGAGAGGAAGCTCAGCACCGAGAGGAAGCTCAGCACCGAGAGGAAGCTCAGCACCGAGAGTAAGCTCAGCACCGAGAGTAAGCTCAGCACCGAGAGGAAGCTCAGGCAGGTAGCTGGATCCGGCAGATCCTGGCTGGCTGGCGGTTCTGGCAGATCCCGGCTGACTGGCGGATCTGGAAGAGTCTGGTTGACTGGCGGATCTGGAAGAGTCTGGTTGACTGGCGGATCTGGAAGAGTCTGGTTGACTGGCGGATCTGGAAGAGTCTGGTTGACTGGCGGATCTGGAAGAGTCTGGTAGACTGGCGGATCTGGAAGAGTCTGGTTGACTGGCGGATCTGGAAGAGTCTGATTGACTGGCGGATCTGGAAGAGTCTGGTTGACTGGCAGATCTGGAAGAGTCTGGTTGACTAGCAGATCTGGAAGAGTCTGGTTGACTGGCAGATCTGGAAGAGTCTGGTTGACTGGCGGATCTGGAAGAGTCTGGCTGACTGGCGGATCTGGAAGAGTCTGGCTGACTGGCAGATCTGGAAGAGTCTGGCTGACTGGCAGATCTGGAAGAGTCTGGCTGACTGGCAGATCTGGAAGAGTCTGGCTGACTGGCGGATCCTGGCAGACTGACGGATCTGGCTGCTCCATGCTGACTGGCGGCTCTGGCTGCTCCACGCTGACTGGCGGCTCTGACTGCTCCATGTAGGCTGACAGCTCTGGCGGCTTCATGCAGACTGGCAGCTCTGGCGGCTCCGTGCAGACTGGCAGCTCCTTGCAGACTGGCAGCTCCTTACAGACTGGCAGCTCCTTACAGACTGACAGCTCCTTGCAGACTGGCAGCTCCTTGCAGACTGACAGCTCCTTGCAGACTGACAGCTCCTTGCAGACTGACAGCTCCTTGCAGACTGGCAGCTCTGGCTGCTCCATGC
Organism: Oncorhynchus kisutch; assembly: GCF_002021735.2. Lineage (NCBI taxonomy): Eukaryota > Metazoa > Chordata > Actinopteri > Salmoniformes > Salmonidae > Oncorhynchus > Oncorhynchus kisutch. The sequence continues at coordinate 12,637,039 of NC_034183.2, read as the reverse complement.
AGACTGACAGCTCTGGCTGCTCCATGCAGACTGACATCTCTGGCTGCTCCATGCAGACTGACATCTCTGGCTGCCCATTGCAGACTGACATCTCTGGCTGCTTTATGCAGACTGACAGCTCTGGCTGCTCCATGCAGACTGACAGCTCTGGCTGCTTCATACAGACTGGTAGCTCTGGCTGCTTCATGCAGGCTGGCAGGCTCTGGCTGCTCCATGCAGGCTGGCAGCTCTGGCTGCTCCATGCAGGCTGGCAGCTCTGGCTGTGCTGAACAGGCAGGAGACTCCAGCAGCGCTGTAGAGGAGAAAGGCTCCGGCAGCGCTGAACAGGCGGGAGATTCCGGCTGCGCTGGAGATGAGGAAAGCTCTGACAGCGCTAGATAGGTGGGAGACTCCGGGAGCGCTGGAGAGGCGAGGCGCACTGTAGGCCTGATGCGTGGTGCTGGCACTGGTGGTACTGGACCGAGAACACGCACAGGAAGCCTGGTGCCACCGGAGGGCTGGTGTGTGAAGGTGGTACTGGATAGACCGGACCGTGCAGGCGCACTGGAGCTCTTGAGCACCGAGCCTGCCCAACCTTACCTGGCTCGATGCCCACTCTAGCCCGGCCGATACGCGGAGCTGGAATATACCGCACCGGGCTATGCACCCGCACTGGGGACACCGTGCGCACCACTGCATAACACGGTGCCTGCCCGGTCTCTCTAGCCCCCCGGTAAGCACAGGGAGTTTGCGCAGGTCTCCTACCTGGCGTAGCCCTACTCCCTGTGAGCCCCCCCAATAAATTTTTGGGGCTGACTCTCGGGCTTCCGTCCGCGCCGCCGTGCTTGCTTCGCCAACTCCATTCTCCGATAACCTTCCGCGCACTGCTCCATCGAATCCCAGGCGGGCACCGGCACTCTCCCTGGGTCGACCGCCCACCTGTCTATCTCCTCCCAAGAAGTATAGTCCATACTGTACTCCTCTTTGGGCTGCTCCTGTTGCCTCTTCTCCTGCTGCATCTTGGGGTGGCTACACTCCCCTGGTTTAGCCCAGGGTCCTCTCCCGTCGAGGATTTCCTCCCATGTCCAGAATTCCTTATTACATATCTCCTCTTTGGGCTGCTCCTGCCTGTTGACACGCTGCTTGGTCCTGTTGTGGTGGGTGATTCTGTAACAGTTCTCTTGTGGTGAAGGAGAGTCGGACCAAAATGCAGCGTGTAGATTGCGATCCATGTTTAATAAACAAACGTAAAACACGAATCAATTATAAACACTACAAAACAAAGAACGTAACGAAAACCGAAACAGCCTATACTAGTGTAAACTAACACAGAGACAGGAACAAGGACACTAAGGACAATCACCCACGACACACTCAAAGAATATGGCTGCCTAAATATGGTTCCCAATCAGAGACAACGATAAACACCTGCCTCTGATTGAGAACCACTTCAGACAGCCATAGACTTAACTAGAACACCCCACTAGCTACAATCCCAATACATACACACCACATACAAAAACCCATGCCACACCCTGGCCTGACCAAATAAATGAAGATAAACACAAAATACTTCGACCAGGGCGTGACAGTCGTTCAGCCACGACTCGTTGAAACATAAGATATTGCAGTTTTAATGTCCCATTGGTAGGATATACGTGCTTTCAGTTCGTCCCATTTATTTTCCAGCGATTGAACGTTAGCTATCAGAACGGAAGGCAAGGGCAGATTAGTCGCTCGTCACCTGATCTTCACAAGGCATCCTGATCTGTGATCTCTGACCATGAAACCTAAGTTTCCTTTTCCAGCGAATCACAGGGATCTTGGCCTGGTTGGGTGTCTCTAGTATATCCCTCGCATCCGACTCATTGAAGAAGAACTCCTCGTCCAATTTGAGGTGAGTAATCCCAGTTCTGATGTCCAGAATCTCTTTTCGGTCATAAGAGATGGTAGCAGCAACATTATGTACAAAACAAGTTACGAAAAACGAGAAAAAACAAACAAAATAGCATCGTTGGTTAAGAGCCGATAAGATGCCAGCCATTCCCTCCGTTGCCATCTTGAACACATTCCAAATGACATTTTATGTGGTACCAGTCAAAAAATTTGGCCACATCTACTAATTCAAGGGTTTTTCTTTATTTGTACTATTTCTACATTGTAGAATAATAGTGAAGACATCAAAACTATGAAATAACACATATGGAATCGAGTATTAACCAAGAAGTGTTAAACAAATCAAAATATATTTCATATTTAAGATTCCATAACCCTTTGCCTTGATGAAAGCTTTGCACACTCTTGGCATTCTCTAAACCAGCTTCATGAGGAATGCTATTCCAACAGTCTTGAAGGAGTTCCTACATTTGCTGAGCACTTGTTGTCTGCGTTTCCCTCACTCTGCAGTCTAACTCATCCCAAACCATCTCATTTGGGTTGAGGTTGGGTGATTGTGGAGGCCAGGTCATCTGATGCAGCACTCGATCACTCTCCTTCTTTGTCAAATAGCCCTTACACAGCCTGGAGGTGTGTTTTGGTTCATTGTCCTGTTTAAAAACAAATGATAGTCCCACTAAGCGCTAACGAGAAGCATTTATTTTGGCTAGAAATGTCCGAGGCAGCTAACTCTAATGAACTTAACCTCTTCAGCAGAGGTAACTCTGGGAATTCCGTTCCTGCGACTGCACTTGAAGAAACTTTCAAAGTTCTTAAACTTTAATGTATTGACTGACCTTCACGTCTTAAAGTTTCTCTTTGCTTATTTGAGCTGTTCATGCTATAATATGGACTTGATCTTTTACCAAATATGGCTATCTTCTGTATAACACCTTTACCGTGTCACAACACAACTGTTTGGCTCAAACGCATTAAGTATCAAGGCACAAGGCGAGACCCAGATGCAGACAAGGAAGGCAGATGGTTAGAGTCTTACAATGTTTAATAATCCAAAGGGGTAGGAAAGAGAATGGTCGTGGACAGGCAGAAAGGTCAAAACCAGGCAGGCAGAATAGGCAGGCAGGCGGGTACAGATTCCAGAATCAGGTAAGGGTCAAAACTGGGAGGACTAGAAAAAAGGAGAATAGCAAAAGTAGTTCCAGAAAAACAAGCTGGTTGACTTGACTAAACATACAAGACGAACCGGCACAGAGAGACAGGAAACACAGGGATAAATACACTGGGGAATATAAGTGACACCTGGAGGGGGTGGAGACAATCAGAGGAACAGGTTCAACAGATCAGGGCGTGACATTAAGAAATTCACAAATTAACTTTTAACAAGGCACACCTGTTCAAATGCATTCCAGGTGACTATCTCATGAAGCTGATTGAGAGAATGCCAAAAGTGTGCAGAGCTGTCATCAAGGCGAAAGACTGGCAACTTCAAAAGAATCTCAATCTTTTTGGTTACTACATGTGTTATTTCATAGTTTTGATGTCTTCACTATTATTCTACAATGTAAAAAATAGTAAAAATAAAGAAAAACCCTTGAACGAGTTGATGTGTCCAAACTCTTGACTGGTACTGTATATTCATATGATTTAAGGGGGCACTTTTGTCATGACGACAAGGTAAAGGTACACTTCTCAAATGGAACAACCGAATCATTCAGGTTGACCAAAGCACAGCATATAATCAACATCTCGTATAATTGAGGGATGTCTCCTTTCATATCTGGAAAGGGACAAAGTAGTAGAAGTAGAAACTGATGCTGTTGCAGCGTTGCTCATCTTCATAGTCGGAATACACTCGACCTGAGTGTCTTGATAAGGTCAGCTGGTGAACCTACAGTAGTACATAAACAAATGACAAACTCATCTGATGTTAGAATATCACTTCTTCAGGTCACCTATACCATCAGGGCTTTTAATTGTTGTGTTTAATTCATTTAGGTGTTTTAGTGTCATATCATGATTAAATATATTGTCGGGCTGGAATAACCAATAGTCAACACAGAAGGTTGTGCTATCATGTCCATACATTTTCCCTCCTCTTCTGAATAAAGTTATATGATAACCACTGGAGTTTTTTGGACAACAATGTCATCCAGGCTAGATGGATGTCCACTTTTCCTGGTCATTGCTAGAAAGTTTCCGGCCTTTGTCAAATTAATGTCATATTTGACTTTTCATAGCAGATTAGGAGAATTTAGGCAGCAGGTTAGGATAATTAGTCCAACAATGTATTCAACTAAAATGTGTCTTCCAAATTTAACCCAACTCCCCTGAATCAGAGAGGTGCGGGGTGCTTCCTTAATTGACATCCACATATTCAGCGCCTATGGAACAGTGCCTTGCTCAGGGGCAGAACGACAGATTTTTACCTTGTCAACTCGGGGATTCAAACCAGCAACCTTCTGGTTATTGGCCCAACGCTCTAACCACTAGGCTACCTGCCGCCCCTTGTCAGTAGAGTAGGTCTAGGTGTAAGGGATTTCGAAATGGATCAGAGGACCAATATGCGGCGTGGTAAGTGTCCATGGTTCTTTTAATAAGTAAACTTACGCATGAACAACTGATACAACAAAACAAGAAACGTGTGAAACCCTAAACAGCCCTATCTGGTGCAAAACACAAAGACAGGAACAATCACCCACAAACACACAGTGACACCCAGGCTACCTAAGTATGATTCTCAATCAGAGACAACTAATGACACCTGCCTCTGATTGAGAACCATACTAGGCTGAAACATAGAAAACCCCAAATCATAGAAAATCAAACATAGACTGCCCACCCAACTCACGCCCTGACCATACTAACTAAATACAAAACACAGGAAATAAAGGTCAGAACGTGACACTAGGCCACTATAATATTTAAAACAATTATGCAAATTTCTCCAGTGATATAAAGTGTAGTAGAATTTCAAGAAATGTTAATCAACGGGTACATTTTTCCCGTGCAAAGGAAACGTCTCTGATATAGCCTATAAACTTATGCCACTACATGCTTATTAATAGCCAAAATTATTACTATCCAATCTACTCATCACATCTGGAATAGTAAACTTACATTAGTCTGCAAATGCGATGATAGAGGCATGCAATCCTTTGTTATAAAGGTGCATTTCGATGGTGAAACATTGCTTCCCCAAACCTTTAAACTCGAAACATGCTAATTGCTAGAATACAAGCTATCTAGCTGGCAAATTTTGGCGAACCTAGTGTTTTGTTAACACTTGGTTAGAATAACAGCTAAACTAAACTCAAAATCGATCCGTCTGGACTTATCAGTGATGAAATTATCGTAGCACACCCGTTACTGTCAGCTGTCTGGGTTTAGGTCTTGATGGGAAAAAAGGTTTATTCGCTGTTCTGACAGTTCTTGAGTCTTATCTCAGTGGTGTCATAAGTCACAAGTAACCATATCTACTACCTCAATCAGCCTGACTAACCGGTGTCTGTATGTATCCTCGCTACCTTTAAAGCCACGCTACTATATATAGCCTGTCTTTTTACTGTTGTTTTATTTCTTTACTTACCTATTGTTCACTTAATACATTTTTTGCACTATTGGTTAGAGCCTGTAAGTAAGCATCTCACTGTAAGATCTACACCTGCTGTATTTGGCGCACATGACAAATACATTTTGATTTGTTTTGGTGTTTGATTGCGGTGAATCTGTAAACATATTTTTTCAAGTTGTCGGTTTTAGGCAATGTTATCATGCAGTTTAAGGTAGCCAATCGGCTGTTGTTGCCTTAAGAATGAATTGATCTTCCAGCATGACTGCCAGGAGGCGTTGTACGTCAAGCCCTCTATCGACTGGGAAAGTGGCCGTGAGTTTGGACAATTGACGCCGCAGTAAATAAAACGTAAAAACAACAAAGACCACATGACCAAAACTATGTGGACACTTGCTCATCGTATATCTCATTCCAAAATCATGGGCATTTAAATGAAGTTGGTCCCCCCTTCGCTGCTTTAACAGCCTCCACTGTTCTGGGAAGGCTTTCCACTAGATGTTGGAACAATCCTGAGGGGAGTTGCTTCCATTCAGCCACTGGAGCATTAGTGAGGTCAGGCACTGATGCTGGGCGATTAGGCCTGGCTCGCAGTCGGCATCTGCCAAATCCAGATTCGCCCATCGGACTGCCAGATGGTGAAAAGTGATTCATCACTCCAGAGAACATGTTTCCACTGCTCCAGAGTCCAATGACAGCAAGGTTTACACACTCCCGCCGATACTTGGCATTGTGCATGGTGATCTTAGGCTTGTGTGCAGCTGCTCGGGCATGAAAACCCATTTCATGAAGCTCCCGGCGATCATCTCTTGTGCTGACGTTGCTTCCAGAGACAGTTTGGAACTCGGTAGTGAGTGTTGCAACCGAAGACAGAAGATTTTTACGTGCTACGCGCTTCAGCACTCGTCGGTCCCATTCTGTGAGCTTGTGTGGCCTACCACTTCAAAGCTGAGCCATTGTTGCTCCTAGACTTTTCCACTTAACAATAATAGCACTTACAGTTGACCACAGCAGATTTAGCAGGGCAGAAATTTGACGAACTGACTTGTTGGAAAGGTGACATCCTGTGACGGTGCCACATTGAAAGTCACTGAGCTCTTCAGTATGGCTATTCCACTGTCAATGTTTGTCTATGGAGATGACATGGCTGTGTGCTTGATTTGAAGGGGTGTCCACATACTTTTGTATGACCGGTGAGCTATAGCCAATCATAGCCAATCAGAGATACAGTAGGCCTTTATGCAAACAAGCCATTTGCCACAAAGGCCTGCCATCATTCACTTTGAACTGGAATGTGTGTTTACAGGCAGATGCAACAGCACAATTTTAGATAATTAGAATGCATTCGCCAAAAGCCACAAAATACACCTGAATGGATTTTTGGAAACATGTCAATAGTATGGTTGTCCTTACATTTGGGAACTTTACAGTCCTATTGATCAGATAACAATGAAAAGGTAGTCTCTCTCTCACTCAGTTAACGTAAACAAACTCACTTTTGTACATCACCTTGGTCCGTACAATTGACCTTATTTTAGCTCCCCAAAAAAGTACTTCCAGATCAACTGTAATGTCAATACCATTGTAAAGCACAATTTCTCCCCTTTCCAACAAAATAAATGACATGACCTAAACGCTACCCGTTTCTGCATAATTCAACAAGTCACTGAGCTCCGTCGGGTCTTTTTAAAAATGGCGGGTGGGGAAGCGAAACTAATGCGTGATAGTGAGGAGGAGAGATGTTAATTAAACTAATGCGTGATAGTGAGGAGGAGAGATGTTAATTAAACTAATGCGTGATAGTGAGGAGGAGAGATGTTAATTAAACCAATGCATGATAGTGAGAAGGAGAGATGTTAATTAAACTAATGCATGATAGTGAGGAGGAGAGATGTTAATTAAACTAATGCATGATAGTGAGAAGGAGAGATGTTAATTAAACTAATGCGTGATAGTGAGGAGGAGAGATGTTAATTAAACTAATGCTTGATAGTGAGGAGGAGAGATGTTAATTAAACTAATGCATGATAGTGAGGAGGAGAGATGTTAATTAAACTAATGTGTGATAGTGAGGAGGAGAGATGTTAATTAAACGAATGCGTGATAGTGAGATGGAGAGATGTTAATTAAACTAATGCATGATAGTGAGAAGGAGAGATGTTAATTAAACTAATGCATGATAGTGAGGAGGAGAGATTTTAATTAAACTAATGCATGATAGTGCAGCGGAGAGATGTTAATTAAACTAATGCGTGATAGTGAGAAGGAGAGATGTTAATTAAACTAATGCGTGATAGTGAGGAGGAGAGATGTTAATTAAACTAATGCTTGATAGTGAGGAGGAGAGATGTTAATTAAACTAATGCTTGATAGTGAGGAGGAGAGATGTTAATTAAACGAATGCATGATAGTGAGAAGGAGAGATGTTAATTAAACTAATGCATGATAGTGAGGAGGAGAGATGTTAATTAAACTAATGTGTGATAGTGAGGAGGAGAGATGTTAATTAAACGAATGCGTGATAGTGAGATGGAGAGATGTTAATTAAACTAATGCATGATAGTGAGAAGGAGAGATGTTAATTAAACTAATGCATGATAGTGAGGAGGAGAGATTTTAATTAAACTAATGCATGATAGTGCAGCGGAGAGATGTTAATTAAACTAATGCGTGATAGTGAGAAGGAGAGATGTTAATTAAACTAATGCGTGATAGTGAGGAGGAGAGATGTTAATTAAACTAATGCGTGATAGTGAGGAGGAGAGATGTTAATTAAACTAATGCTTGATAGTGAGGAGGAGAGATGTTAATTAAACGAATGCATGATAGTGAGAAGGAGAGATGTTAATTAAACTAATGCATGATAGTGAGAAGGAGAGATGTTAATTAAACTAATGCACGATAGTGAGGAGGAGAGATGTTAATTAAACTAATGCACGATAGTGAGGAGGAGAGATGTTAATTAAACTAATGCGTGATAGTGAGAAGGAGAGATGTTAATTAAACTAATGCACGATAGTGAGGAGGAGAGATGTTAATTAAACTAATGCACGATAGTGAGGAGGAGAGATGTCGTGTGGGAAAACTTTTATTTTTTACTCGATCTGTCCAACTTATCACCTTATCGCCTCTAAAATGTAAATAAAACACTATAAAGAGTTTATGTGTCATTACATACCTATTTGAAGGTTTGTGTCAAATTTGAATCGGGTTTTAAGGGCGGTGCTAAAGTGATTTTCAGAAGTAAACAGAGGCTTTGAAAATGATGATTGTTGCAGTGATGGCGCCAAAAATGACTAGGTATACCCCGTTACCCCCATCAATGTCCATTTCTTGTTTTTAAACGATGAGAGAAGTGCTACACCTGGTGGAGAGAGATTGTTAGACAGACATAATTGCTTTATGCCTGCTGTACGTTACGGCATGACACATCATGATGTAACGGAGAGTCAGTTTTTTCAACTTTTCTCCAATACTATAGAGCCATTACCATGTCGATCAACGCTTGAATAGAAACGTAGTTAACACATATTTTGAAGTCAACACAGTCGCTACAGTCCCATTAGTTTTCTTTGCAGCCTCTTTTGAATGTCGCAGTTGCGCACATTTGTACGGAATGGGGTGAGTTTATGTTGTACACATCAACAAGATCAACAACTAATGCTAGCCAGATCAAGATCAGCTAAAATACAATGAAGGAACATTATATAAACCCTCTCAAACTTGTTCAGCTAGGTGTTGCGTAAATTCATCAGTTATTCTGCGCTATTCTGCGCTCTGGCATACTCAGAGGAGAGTCCTCTGAAATCAGAGTAGATAGCCAGAGTGAATTTAAAAGCGCAAGAGATATGCTAACTGGGCTTTGTTCTCAAATAATCTTAAGGTATGCTTTTGCTATAAAGCATTTAAAAAATCTGACAATGTGGTTGGACTCACAAGAAGTTAATCTTTAAACCTATGTAAAATATGTTTTGTTTTCAGAATTTTTATAATGAGTATTTCTGTATTTGAATTTGGCGCTCTGCAAAATCACTGGATGTTTGCTAGGTGAGACGCTAGCGTCCCACATACCCTAGAGAGGTTTAACTCCTCTTGACAATTTTATACTTTCTGAGAAGTAGACATGATTTACTATTTACACCTGGGTTTACTATACATAATTTCAACCCATTGTATAAGAGATTCTCAAAAATTTAAGTAGTCTAGGCATTGATATAAATTCCAGTCGTACTTTATCAAATGCCTTTCCAAATTCAGCTATGAATACCAGGCCTGGTTTCCCAGATTGTTCATATTGTTCTATTGTTTTTCTAGTATTGTCTTATATCAATCAAATCTATTTATAACGCCATTCTTACATCAGCTAATGTCACAAAGTGCTGTACAGAAACCCAGCCTAAAACCCCAAACAGCAAGCAATGCAGGTGTAGAAGAAGGGTGGCTAGGAAAAACTCCCTAGAAAGGCCAGGACCTAAGAAGAAACCTAGAGAGGAACCAGACTATGAGGGGTGGCCAGTCCTTTTCTGGCTATATTATCTCCAATGTACTGTCCATATAAAAACATGTCTGATTAGGATAAATAATATCTGACAATACCTTTTCAATTCTATGCGTTATGCCTTTTGCTCAGATTTTGTGATCACAACAGTGAATTGTAAGGGATCTCCAGTTTTTCAAGTGGACTGGATCTTTATATTTACCACCTGGGTCCTATGTCAGCAATAGTGAAATCAGACTGAGTATATGATAGAAGTGGTTAAAACATGTTAAGAACAGGACCTTTGAGTACATCGAAAAATGTATGATATACCTTAACTGGTATGCCAGCCATCCCTGGAATTTTCCAGGACTTGAAGGCTTTAATTGCGTCTAGAAGTTGCTCCTCTATAATTAATTAAGCCTTCACATGAGTCTTTCTGTATAGCTGTTCATTTTACACTATTAATAGAAAAAATATCCTAACAATGAACTTATGTTTGTGGAAATGGAGGCATATGAAAGTATATGGTTAAAGTACTTTACTTCTTCTTTCAAAATTTAGTTTGGTGAATGGATGACTCTGTCATTTGTAACAAGTTTCTGTACGTTATTTTTGGTATGTTGAAATTTAAAAAATAAATTGGTGCATTTTTCCCCATATTCCACCCAGTTTGCTATATTTTTATAATATATTACACTTCATCTTTCTTGAATAAGTTCCTCCATCTCTTTTTGTTTTTCCTCAAATGTATTCTGCGTCTCTATGTAACAGTTTTTATTGCTATTTCTCCGTACAGTTAATTCCTCTATTTCCTTTTTGTCACGTTGGCATGAAGGATCGGGAGAACAGATGCAGTAATGCGCAATAGTTTTTTTATTAAGCCCAAATTACGACGTGCTGTGTAAAGGCACGGGGAAAAAGACCAAACAAACACGTAACAAAAACACAGGGTTGATACCTAAACAAAAGAGCGAGGAGCACCTCGAATAAATAACACTCACAATGATTAACACACGGGATGAGACAAGGTAATCATCTGCGCAATCATCAAGGGCACAAAAGCCCAAAACACAGCACAGGTACTCACACGCACCAACGGACATTGGAACAATAATCGGCAACACAGTGGTGAACAAAGGGCACATATATACAAATACAATCAGTGGGAATAGGGGCCAGGTGTGCATGACGAAAGTTCCGGAGGGATCCATAACATTTTTTTTTAAGAAGAACTCTTTTTACCTAAATTGTTTTTGTTTTAAAGATGAGTATTGAATTGCATGGCCTCTAAAGATGCATTTAAAAGTGTCCCATACAATATGAGGATCTGCTGTACTTACTTTATGTTTTGTAGGAAAAAGTCAGTTATAAAGTAATATGTCTTGTAATCCAATAATCTTTGATCTAATTTCCAATATCCTAGCCCTAGCGGAAATTCTGTAAGAGTACTGTGTATACCAATTATTGATCATTCGACCAAATTCTATCCCCTATAAACAGTCTTTTAACTTCTGGTACCAGCGAAAATGACTTAAGAAAGTAGTCAATAATAAATATACTTACTTGGAAAGAAAAGCAGAACATACTTGATGTTTGATTTTACTGTAGCTGAACATAGAGATTTCTGTTCATATCCAGTCATTAGGAAGCTCATACTTATCTGTGGGTGATAGTCTGGAGTATTAAGTGTTTTCGTTCTATACCTTTCTATCCATATGTCCTATACAGTAAATGCAATTGAAAGTGAGGATGTCAGTAAGTAAAAATGAGGGCAAAACATCCGCTGATATCCATTATCAATTTAAATGATGTTGACTGGTGTATGGCAAGATGCAATGAAGGGAACATCATCCCATTACTATCAACTGACACACCAATGCTACCACGTGATTTTCAAAATGTTTTTTTTTACTATGTACTATTTCATCACTCTGCCACATTAATATTGCATATTACATAACGTGCATAAACACACATGCCAAACAAGCTTCAAACATCAAACGAGTCATTTCTTTGACACTCCCCTGGTTGGCTGTATATCTCATACAAAAGGCCCCAGACTGCCGCTTCCTGCTAGTGCTGTAGCTACAGCTGTGGCAGCTTCCGCCACCACTCTCGAGAAGCATGAATTAAACAAGCGCTAGCCAATGAAATATTGAAATGCGAGTTAGAATTCCAGCGAGGGGCGGGTTTAACAACTGTTGGAGGGTTGCTATCACAGTGTTGTACCTGTGCTTTCAGTCATTTGATATGTTCTCCTTCAGCTATGTTTACATTGAAGTCCACGTGTTGCCCATTTCTTTGTCTATCTGGTTCACAGTGTGTGTGTGCTAGCCAACTTGCTATGCCACTAACCAACTAGCTATCCTATCTATCATTTGAAAACAGCACTGATTGATAGAACCAATGTAACTTTAATCAACCACATTATCATTGAACTAACCTGTCTCTTGTCTTCAGTTCCTTTCATTGCTCTGGGACTGAGTCCTGGTCTCTCTCCTGGGAAGTAGAGATGACACACCTACTCAAATCAAATCAAACTTTATTCATCACATGCGCAGAATACAACGAGTGTAGACCTTACCGTCAAATGCTTACAAGCCCTTAACCAACAGGGTCAATGTAAATTGTGCGGTGGCCATTTGATTAATTGTTCAGCAGTCTTATGGCTTTGGGGTAGAACCTGTTAAGAAGCCTTTTGGTCCTAGACTTGGTGCTCCGGTGGGGTTTGCCCTGCGGTAAAAGAGAAATTAGTCTATGATTTGAGTGACTGCAGTCTCTGACAATTTTGTGGTCCTTTCTCTGACACTGCCTATTATATAGGTCCTGGATGGCAGGAAGCTAGGCCCCAGTGATGTACTGGACCGTACACACTTCCCTCTGTAGCGCCTTACGGTCAGATGCCGAGCAGTTGCCAAACCAGGCGGTGATGCAACCGGCCAGGATGCTTTCGATAGTGCAGCTGAAGAACCTTTTGAGGATCTGGGGACCCATGCCAAATATTTTCAGTCTCCTGAGGGGGAAAAGGTTTTGTCGTCACGACTGTCTTGGTGTGTTTGGACCATGATAGTTCATTGGTGATGTGGATACTCGTGCACACACACACACACACACACACACACACACACACACACACACACACACACACACACACACACACACACACACACACACACACACACACACACACACACACACACACACACACACACACACACACACACACACACACACACAACTTGAAAGAAGTTATATATCAATCAATCAAATGTATTTCTAAAGCCCTTGTTACATCAGCTGATGTCACAAAGTGCTGTACAGAAACCCAGCCTAAAACCCCAAACAGCAAGCAATGCAGGTGTAGAAGCAGGAAAAAACGTGGTGTTTCCTAGTGCTATCGTTAATATAGCTGTTATAGAGAAATGTATAGTCCCATGTTGCAGGGTTGGAAAATGTTAAGGAGGTTACCACACCAGGTGCTAAAAGCACTATGCAATAATAATCTCCATGTAAACCCTGTAAAACTATGAGAGAGAGAGAGTGAGTGGTCAAATAAAAGGACAAATTGGAATCAGATAACTTCTGGGAATCATTATTTGTGAATGCTCTGGTAAAGGAAAGAGTAGTGTGTTTGTTGGCTGCATTTAGACACGATGCATAATGGAACATCATTATTCAGGCTGCACTGATCCTGCCTGAGGTGAAACCACACAGACATTTTATCGCAAGTCAACTCTCCTCATCATCAACATGCAACTCATCATTGACATGCAACTTTAACCCTTCCCTGCTCTTTTCCAAGTCTGACCAATGACTGTCCACTGCACACAGACACATCTACAGTATGTAATGTGTGCAGTAAGGTATAATACATTGTATTACCAGTTACTGATAACCAATCATGGTCTGGTTAAACATATATTTAATTTGTGTGTTTTCGAGTTTCTAGGTTATTTGAATATATTGTATTGAGTCTATTTTAGTGTGTAGTGTATTATTGCGATGTTGGTGTCACGTTGGTATGAAGAGATGCGTAATAGTTTTTTTTATTGTACCCAAATTACGGTGTGCCGTGTAAAGGCACAGGGACAAGACCAAACAGACACTATACAAAACATAGGGTAGAAACCCAAAACAAAAGAGCGAGGACTAACTTGAATAAAAAACACAAGCGCACAATAATTAAACCACAGGAAGAGACCTGTAATCATCTGCGCAATCCACAATGGCATAAAAGCCCAAACACATAGCATAGGTACTCACACGTACCAACTGACATTGTTAAAATAATTGGCAGCCCAATGGAAACCAAAGGGCACATACAGTTGAAGTCGGAAGTTTACATACACCTTAGCCAAATACATTTAAACTCCGTTTTTCACAATTCCTGACATTTAATCCTTGTAAAAATTGTCTGTTTTAGGTCAGATAGGATCACCACTTAATTTTAAGAATGTGAAATGTCAGAATAATAGTGGAGAGAATGATTTATTTAAGCTTTTATTTCTTTCATCACATTCCCCATGGGTCCAAAGTTTACATACACTCAATTAGTATTTGGTAGTGATGCCTTTAAATTGTTTAACTTTGGGTAGCCTTCCACAAGCTTCCCTCAATAAGTTGGGTGAATTTTGTCCCATTCCTCTTTACAGAGCTGGTGTAACTGAGTCAGGTTTGTAGTCCTCCTTCCTCGCACACGCTTTTTCAGTTCTGCCCAATTTTTTTTATATAGGATTGAGGTCAGGGCTTTGTGATGGCCACTCCAATGCCTTGACTATGTTGTCCTTAAGCCATTTTGCCACAACTTTGGAAGTATGCTTGGGGTCATTGTCTAATTATGACCAAGCTTTAACTTCCTGACCAAGCCTTGAGATGTTGCTTCAATGTATTTTCCTGCCTCATGATGCCATCTATTTTGTGACCATGATGCCATCTATTTTACACCAGTCCCTCCTGCAGCAAAGCACCCCCACAACATGATGCTGCCACCCTGTGCTTCACAGTTGGGATGGTGTTCTTTGGCTTGCACGCCTCGCCCTTTTTCCTCCAAACATAAAGATGGTCATTATGGCCAAACAGTTCTATTTTCGTAACATTTTTTATGGCGGTTTTGGAGCAGTGGCGTCTTCCTTGCTGAGCGGCCTTTCAGGTTTCAGGTCCGTGGTATCCTTCGCTAAAATAGCAGCGCAACGATACCTGCCTTGAAGACGATCATAGGAACGCAGTGTGGGTCGATCAGGACCCGATGCAGCTGCCGAAGTTGCGTCGTTGTCGGACGGGCCAGTTGCTGCTGCCGAAGTTGAGTCAGACTGACCAGTAGCAGTGGTGTCAGATGGACCGGTTGTGGCGTCATCGGACGGACCCGTTGTGGCGACCTCAGATGGCCCAGTTGCAGCTGCCGAAGTTGAGGCAGCACTATGGTAAACAAAGGGCACATGTATACAAACACTAATCAGTGGGAACAGGGGACAGGTGTCCGTGACGAAAGTTCTGGAGAGATCCGTGACAGTTGGCATGCACTTTAAATTAAGTTTGACTGGATTTTGCCATAGGAGCAGTACAGTGAGAGTGCCCCAGATTGAGCTTTACAATTTTACAAGAGACTTTGACAAACAAACAAGTAATATCCATACAAAAAAAAAGACTTCCCAGGAGTAATCCCATCTTCAACAAATATTTCAAATAAAAAAATGAAAGATTTAACCTGCTTGCTCTGTTTCTGAATTTGCACAGAATGTAAGAAATATTTTGCTGTATCTCAAAAGACCAAATTATTAACTTTCAAATGAAAATAACAAATGCATTGCAAAACAAAAGTCAATGATTCATTGTATCATAATACCTTTCTCCCTACTAATGTCAAGCGACACTGACACATATTTAATACTTGTTGAACTATGGGTTATCCTGTAGTAAAGTAGCCATCATTCAATGTTACTGAAAGGTTATTTATCCAAATACAGCCTGCCAGAGTCCCGATGCACATTGGTATCATTTAGGGGTGTATAGTGACAGTTGTTACTGGTGTCGGTGGAAATCAAAAAATAGTTTTGATGTGCTTTCCGTGCTGTAGAGACATGTCATGCCTCACCAAATCAATCAGGGGCCTAAGAGGACTGTATTCACTCATATCATTAACCTTTCATCATAGAGACTGAGAGCTCTCTAAATGTCATCTTTAATGAAGTGAACTCTGGGCATACAGTACTTAGAGCATCCATATTCCTCATATGATGGCTTTTGTGATGGGGGAGGTGTTGGTGGAATTCTAGGTAGGCTATTCCAGGTAGTGGTGGAATCCGACGCAGGCTATTCAAGCAATAAGGTTTTCAAGTGTCTGTCCATTATCTAGGAGATATAAGAAAGCTCAGTAAAGATTTACATGTTTTTGGACACATACAGGCAATTCGGAAATTATTCAGACCTCTTCCCTTTTTCCACATTTTGTTACGTTACTGCTTTATTACATTACAGCGTTATTCACACAATATCCATAATGACTAAGTGAAATGTTTGCAAATGTATTAAAAATAAACAACACAAATACCTTATTTACATAAGTATTCAGACCCTTTGCTATGAGACTCAAAATTGAGCTCAGGTGCATCCTGTTTCCATTGATCATCCTTGAGATGTTTCTACAAATTGATTGGAGTCCACCTGTGGTAAATTCAATTGATTGGACATGATTTGGAAAGACAGACACCTGTCTACTTGACAGTGCATGTCAGAGCAAAGGAATTGTCCATAGAGCTCCGAGACAGGATTGTGTCGAGGCACAGATCTGGGGAAGGGTACCAAAAAATGTCTGCAGCATTGAGGGCTCCCAAGAACACAGTAGCCCCAATCAGTCTTAAATTGAAGAAGTTTGGAACAACCAAGACTCTTCCTAGAGCTGGCCGCCAGGCCAAACTGAGCAATCGGGGGAGAAGAGCCTTGGTCATGGAGGTGACTAAGAACACAATGGTCATTCAGACAGAGCACCAGAGTTCCTCTGTGAAGATGGGAGAACCTTCCAGAGGGACAACAATCTCTGCAGCACTCCACCATTCAGATGGAAGCCACTCCTCAGTAAAAGGCACATGGCAGTTGGAGTTTGCCCACTTAGAGTTTGCCAAAAGGCATCTAAAAGACTCTCAGACCATTTTTTAAATGTTTAAATTTCACCTTTATTTAACCAGGTAGGCCAGTTGAGAACAAGTTCTCATTTGCAACTGCGACCTGGCCAAGATAAAGCATAGCAATTCGACACATACAAGAACACAGAGTTACACATGGAATAAACAAAACATACAGACAATAATACAGTAGAAAAAAAATAAAACAAAAACATACAGTGAGTGCAAATGAGGTAAGATAAGGGAGTTAAGGCAATAAATAGGCCATGGTGGTGAAGTAATTACAATATAGCAATTAAACACTGGGATGGTAGATGTGCAGAAGATGAGTGTGCAAGTAGAGATACTGGGGTGCAAAGCAGCAAGATAAATAAATAAATACTGTATGGGGACGAGGTAGGTAGATAGATGAGCTGTATACAGATGGGCTATGTACAGGTGCAGTGATCTGTGAGCTGCTCTGACAGCGGGTGCTTAAAGCTAGTGAGGGAGATATGAGTCTCCAGCTTGAGAGATTTTTGCAGTTCATTCCAGTCATTGGCAGCAGAGAACTGGAAGGAAAGGCGACCAAAGGAGGAATTGGCTTTGGGGGTGACCAGTGAGATATACCTGCTGGAGCGCGTGCTACGAGTGGGTGCTGCTATGATGACCAGTGAGCTGAGATAAGGCGGTGGTTTACCTAGCAGAGACTTGTAGATAACCTGTAGCCAGTGGGTTTGGCGAAGAGTATGAAGCGAGGGCCAACCAACGAGAGCATACGGGTCACAATGGTGGGTAGTGTATGGGGCTTTGGTGACAAAACGGATGGCACTGTGATAGACTGCATCCAGTTTGTTGAGTAGAGTGTTGGAGGCTATTTTATAAATGACATCACCGAAGTCGAGGGTCAGTAGGATGGTCAGTTTAACGAGGGTATGTGTGGCAGCATGAGTGAAGGATGCTTTGTTGCGAAATAGGAAGCCAATTCTAGATTTATTTTTGGATTGGAGATGCTTAATGTGAGTCTGGAAGGAGAGTTTACAGTCTAGCCAGACACCTAGGTATTTGTAGTTGTCCACAAGTCAGAGCCGTCCAGTGCGAGCAGGTGCGGGCAGTGATCGGTTGAATAGCATGCATTTAGTTTTTCTTGCATCTAAGAGCAGTTGGAGGCCACGGAAGGAGAGTTGTTTGGCATTGAAGCCCGTCTGGAGGTTAGTTAACACAGTGTCCAAAGAGGGGCCAGAAGTATACAGAATGGTGTCATCTGCGTAGAGGTGAACCAGAGAATCACCAGCAGCAAGAGCAACATCCTTGATGTATACAGAGAAGAGAGTCGGCCCGAGGATTGAACCCTGTGGCGCCCCATAGAGACTGCCAAAGGTCCGGACAACAGGCCCTCCGATTTGACACTCTGAACTCTATCAGAGAAGTAGTTGGTAAACCAGGCAAGGCAATCATTTGAGAAACCAAGGCTGTCGAGTCTGCCAATAAGAATGTGGTGATTGACAGAGTCGAAAGCCTTTGCCAGGTCGAGGAATACGGCTGCACAGTAATGTCTCTTATCGATGGCGGTTATGACGTTGTTTAGGACCTTGAGCGTGGCTGAGGTGCACCCATGACCAGCTCTGAAATCAGATTGCATAGCGGAGAAGGGATTCGAAATGGTTCGGTAATCTGTTTGTTAACTTTGCTTTAGAAGACCTTAGAAAGACAGGGTAGGATAGATATAGGTCTTTAGCAGTTTGGGTCTAGAGTGTCACCCCCTTTGAAGAGGGGGATGACCGCGGCAGCTTTCCAATCTTTGGGAATCTCAGACGATACGAAAGAGAGGTTGAACAGGCTAGCAATAGGGGTTGCAAGAATTTCAGCAGATAATTTTAGAAATAGAGGGTCCAGATTGTCTAGCCCGGATGATTTTCTAGGTGTCAGATTTTGCAGCTATTTCAGAACAGATTTCTGGATTTGGGTAAAGGAGAAATGTTGGGGGCTTTGGCGGGTTACTGTGGAGGGTGCCGGGCAGTTGACCGGCGGAGGGGTAGCCAGGTGGAAAGCATGGCCAGCTGTAGAGAAATGCTTATTGAAATTTTCAATTATAGTGGATTTATCGGTGGTGACAGTGTCCTAGCCTCAGAGCTTTGGGCAGCTGGGAGGAGATGCTCTTATTCTCCATGGACTTTACAGTGTCCAATAACTTTTTTGAGTTAGTACTACAGGATGCAAATTTCTGTTTGAAAAAGCTAGCCCTAGCTTTCCTAAATGCCTGTGTATATTTGTTCCTAACTTCCCTGAAAAGTTTCATATTACGGGGGCTATTCGATGCTAATGCAGAACGCCACAGGATGTTTTTGTGCTGGTCAAGGGCAGACAGGTCGGTAGTGAACCAAGGACTATATCTATTCCTAGTTCTACATTTTTTGAATGGGGCTCACTGGGGTCCAGTGAGTGGTTGGGCTGACTGGGAACACGGCGATTCAGACAGGTAGCAGGCCGATGCTAACACGCTAACACTTAGTAGGCCGGGGCTAAACAAGCTAGCAGTCTGGGGCTGGCAAGCTAGCAGTTAGCAGACCGGGTTAGCATGCAAGCCGTTAGCAGGGGCTAGCAATTAGCAGCCCGGGGCAGGCAAGTTAACAGTTAGTAGACCGGGGAAAAGGCAAGTTAGCCTTTGGGGGACGTCTCGATGGGGGTAAGTCTGTTTTTGCCTATTTGTGCGGTGTTGTCTATAGACCAGTCGTGGAATTAGTAGGGTTCCAAGTAGCTCTGGGTAGCTAGCAGGCCTAGCAGGTTAACAGAATGGGCCTTCAGCGGGCGTCGCGCCTGAGGGGCCTGTTGGAATCCTCGGGCAGATTATGTCGGTATTCGAGTCGTAGAGGATCGGCGGGGTTCCGTGCCCCGTACCGGCAGTAGAAGGGGTCCGGATATTGTAGCCCAGGAGTGGGCTTCGGTGGTAGCACAGGAGCCCTGGCCGGGCTAGCTTCAGGCTAATTGATGCTTGCTCCGGGATGGAAACGCTAGCCAGGAGTGGTCACCCGGGATTGCGGTTAGCTAGTTGCGAAGATCCAGATGAAAATGTTCAGAGTTTGCTGTAGAAATCCCAGGATATGGAGAGAAATAGGTCCGTTATGCTCTGGTTTGAGTCACGTTGTTCGAACTGGCGAGAGCTTTCCGAGCTAAAGGTTAGCTGATGACCGCTAGCAATGGTTTGTTAACTGATAGCTGGTAGTTAGTTAGCTGGCTAGCTTCAGTTGAGGGATTCCAAATCCGAAGTAAATAGAAATACTTTTGAAAAAAGCAGATCCACGCCACATTGGGTGAGGCGGGTTGCAGGAGAGTATTTAGAAGTTGAGGTTTAGGAAAATATTTGTAAAAGATATGCGAAGAAAAATATGTAAAAATATATATACAAGGGACACGACAGGACAAAAGACAAAGACGTCTGACTGCTACGCCATCTTGGAATTATTTTTTTTGAGACCATGAGAAACAAGATTCTCTGGTCTGATGAAACCAAGACTGAAAGCTTTGGCCTGAATGCCAAGCGTCACTTTTGGAGGTAACCTGGCCCCATCCCTACGGTGAAGCATGGTGGTGGCAGCATCATGCTGTGGGGATGTTTTTCAGTGGCAAGGACAGGGATACTAGTTAGGATCGAGAGAAAGATGAACGGAGTAAAGTACAGAGAGATCCTTGATGAAAACCTGCCCCAGAATGCTCAGGACCTCAGACTGGGGCGACGGTTCATCTTCCAACAGGATAACGACCCTAAGCACACAGTCAAGACAATGCAGGAGTGGCTTCGGGACAAGCCTCTGAATGTCCTTAAAATGTCCCAGCCAGAGCCCGGACTTCGACCCCATCGGACATCTCTGGAGAGACTTGAAAAAAGCTGTGCAGATACTCTCCCCATCCAACCTGACAGAGCTTGAGAAGATCTGCAGAGAAGAATGGGAGACACTCCCCAAATACAGGTGTGCCAAGATTGTAGCATCATACCGAAGAAGACTTGAGGCTGTAACCGCATTTGCAAACATTTCTAAATATCTGTTTGTGCTTTGTCATTATGGGGTATTGTGTGTAAATTAATGAGAAATAAGGCTGTAACGTAACAAAATGTGGAAAAAGCCTGAATAACTTCCGAATGCACTGTATTTAACCCTTTATTTTTGTTGTCACAAAACTACCTCCATACTTCCATTCATTTGTATGGGTTACCTTCAGATGAGTCCCTTGTTGGGTCGTAGGGCAAAGTGGAGAAAATGTTGTGTTATTTGTGAGAGTCTCCACTTTTCATTGAGTGATAGTACTATTTTTGTAGGTAAAACAGTTCGGTACCTACAGACCTTTTCGTGAGAATACCGATTTCCAGGATGTCTCATTCGCTGACAAACACGGCTGTAGCTCGGCCCCCTTCCACCGCAGATGTGGAAGGCCGACAGATGTGGTGGATTGATGCATCTTAAATACTGATCTCTCTCTCTAGCCTAAACTGATGTAATTTGAAGTGGATTTGTTTTATTATGTTACTTAGATTGATGCACAGGAGTGTCAATAGACTCTTACGGATTAATTAAGAGAAAGCAAAAAGTATTATACCACTTATTCTTAACTTCTAGTTAATGAGGCTTGCGAAGCAAGTGTCCCCACTTTAAAACTTTGACAGACTTCTGACTTTTTATTATTATTATTCTTCAGCACACTACTCCTCTTACACCCATTAAGGTAGATACGCCGTTTAAACTTTAAAACTTGTAGACTGTTATGGGCTGGCTGTCATGACTTCCGCCGAAGTTGGCTCTCCTGCCTGTTCGGGCGGTGCTCGGCGGTCGTCGTCACCGTCCTACTAGCCACTACCGATCCCTTTTTCGTTTGTCTGTTGGTTTTGTCTTATTAGTTTCACCTGTGTGTATTTTAGTTTAATTAACGTCCTTATATGTAGTAGGTTGTCCCGCCCTTGTTTTGTGCGGGATTGTTTTTGTATTCATGTCATTTGGTGTAGTGCTTGTGTTTTATTCTCCGGTCTATTTTTGATCCTGTGTTGGATTATTCACCCTGTATGTTGGGTTGCCCGTGTTTTTTGTGCGCCGGAGAATAAACTGTCGAATCACTGAAACCTGCTCTCTGCGCCTGATTCCACCCACCTTGATAAAACGTGACAGAATCCCGCACCACCATGGAATCAGCAGCAGCAGCCGCATCTCCTCTCCCATCGATGGAAGAGAGGGTCCTCCATCACACCAGTGTGCTTCACCGGATTGGTTCTGCCATGGACCAAATGATGGAGAGGATGGATCGATGGGAGAGGAGTGGCCTTCCCACGTAATCTCTAGCACCCCCTTCTCAAGCACCTCCTGTTCCTGCGATCACATCTGGCTCCGGGGCTCTTCGGCTGACACTCCCACGGGAGTATGACGGAACGGCGGCTGGGTGCCAGGGTTTCCTCCTTCAACTGGAACTATACCTGGCTACAGTGCGTCCTGCTCCCTCCGGAGAGGAGAGCGTGAGCGCCCTCGTCTCCTGCTTGACTGGGCGAGCCCTCGAGTGGGCCAACGCAGTGTGGAATGGTCCGGACTCGGCGAGGGATAATTACCCAGAGTTCACCCGCCGATTCCGAGCTGTTTTTGACCATCCACCAGAAGGTCGGGCGGCGGGTGAATGGCTGTTCCACCTGCGTCAGGAGACGAGGAGCGTACAGGACTTTGCTTTGGAGTTCAGGACCTTGGCCGCAGGAGCAGGATGGAACGACAGGGCCTTGATCGATCATTTCAGATGCAGTCTCAGGGAGGACGTAGGCAGGGAGCTGGCATGTCGGGACACCACATGCACACTGGATGAACTCTTTGACTTGGCTATCCGTCTCGACAACCTGCTGGCTGCCCGCGGGCGTTCGGATCAGGCCCTGTCGTTTCCACTTCCCAGCCCTCCTGCCCCTATCCCTATGGAATTAGGAGGGGCGGCTTCGAGGGGGACCGGAGGAGGAGTGTCCTCCTGCACCAGTTGTGGTCGACGAGGGCACACGTCCGACCGGTGCTGGAGGAACTCGTCTGGGAGTCGGGAGGGCAGGCGGAGCACTGCTCGATCACCCCAGGTGAGTAGGCACCAGACTCACCCAGAGCTTCCTGTCGGTCATGTGTATGTGTTGACTTCTTTCCCTGGGTTTTTTCCCTCTCTACAGCCTAAGGCGCTAGTCGATTCAGGCGCAGCTGGGAATTTCATGGATCTTGGGCTTGCGTTAAGGCTAGGGATTCCCTTGGTGTCATTAGACCTACCTTTCCCCGTGCACTCCTTAGATAGCCGACCATTAGGGTCAGGAGTAATTAGGGAGGCTACGGTGCCGCTGGACATGGTAATGCAGGGGGATCATAAGGAGCAGATTAGTCTGTTCCTTATAGATTCACCTGCGTTTCCAGTGGTGTTGGGGGTTCCCTGGTTAGCTCAACACAACCCGGTGATTTCCTGGCGACAGGGGGCTCTTAAGGGGTGGTCAGAGGAGTGTTCAGGTAGGTGTATAGGAGTTGCCGTTGGTGCGACTACGGTGGAGAGTCCAGACCAAGTTTCCACCATGCGCATTCCCTCTGAATATGCCGATTTGGCTATTGCCTTCAGTAAAAAGAAGGCGACCCAATTACCACCTCATCGTCGAGAGGACTGCGTGATAAACCTTCTGGAGAACGCTGCACTTCCTAGGAGTCACGTGTATCCATTGTCCCAGGAGGAGACGGTAGCGATGGAAACAGATGTTGCTGAATCGCTGGGACAGGGGTACATTCGGCCCTCCGCATCACCCGTCTCCTCGAGCTTCTTTTTTGTGAAGAAGAAGGATGGAGGTCTGCGTCCGTGCATTGATTATAGAGGTCTAAATTCCATCACAGTGGGGTTTAGTTACCCACTACCTCTCATCGCTACGGCGGTGGAATCATTTCACGGGGCGCGCTTCTACACAAAACTGGACCTGAGGAGTGCGTATAATCTGGTGCGTATCCGGGGAGGAGATGAGTGGAAAACCGCATTTAGTACTACATCTGGCCATTATGAGTACCGCGTCATGCCATACGGGTTGAAGAATGCTCCAGCCGTCTTCCAATCCTTCGTAGATGAGATTCTCCGAGACCTGCTCGGGCAGGGAGTGGTAGTGTACATCGATGACATCTTGATCTATTCTGCCACACGCGCGGCGCATGTGTCTCTGGTGCTTAAGGTACTTGGGCGACTGCTGGAGCATGACCTGTATTGCAAGGCGGAGAAATGTGAGTTTTTCAAACAGTCCGTTTCCTTCCTGGGATATCGTATTTCCACCTCCGGGGTGGTGATGGAGGATGACCGCGTTACAGCCGTGCGTAATTGGCCGACTCCGACCACGGTGAAAGACGTGCAGCGGTTTTTAGGGTTTGCCAATTACTACCGGAGGTTTATCCGGGGTTTTGGTCAGGTGGCTGCTCCCATCACCTCACTGCTGAAGGGAGGACCAGTGCGCTTGCGCTGGTCAGCAGAGGCGGGCAGAGCCTTCAGTCGTTTGAAGGAGCTGTTCACCAATGCGCCCGTGTTGGCGCATCCGGACCCCTCTTTAGCGTTCATAGTGGAGGTGGATGCGTCCGAGGCTGGGGTCGGAGCCGTGCTGTCCCAACGCTCGGGCGTGCCACCCAAGCTTCGCCCGTGTGCTTTCTTTGCGAGCAAGCTCAGCCCAGCGGTGCGAAACTATGATGTGGGGGACCGGGAGTTGTTAGCTGTAGTCAAGGCTCTGAAGGTGTGGAGACATTGGCTTGAGGGGGCTAAACACCCTTTTCTCATCTGGACTGACCATCGTAATCTCGAGTATATCCGGGCAGCGAAGAGACTAAATCCACGTCAGGCTAGATGGGCCATGTTTTTTACCAGGTTCCGGTTTACCCTCTCATACGGGCCAGGCTCCCAAAACACTAAAGCCGACGCGCTGTCCCGCCTCTATGATACCGAGGAGCGGTCCGTAGAGCCAACTCCCATCATTTCACCGTCATGTCTCGTGGCACCGGTGGTATGGGAGGTGGACACGGAGATAGAGGAGGCCTCACGGTCAGAGCCGGCCCCCCCTAACTGTCCAGTGGGGACTCAGTACGTGCCGAGGGGGGTCCGGGACAAGCTGATCCGGTGGGCTCATACTCTCCCCTCCTCGGGTCATACTGGCATCGAGAGGACAGTGCAGAGTCTGAGAGGGAGATACTGGTGGCCCACGCTGGCTAAAGACGTGAGATTTTATGTCTCCTCCTGCTCAGTGTGTGCTCAGAGCAAGGCTCCTCGGCACCTGCCTAGAGGGAAATTACAACCCCTCCCCGTTCCACAACGGCCGTGGACACACTTATCGGTGGACTTTCTTACCGACCTTCCCCCGTCCCAGGGAAGTACTACGATCCTGGTCGTTGTGGATCGGTTTTCTAAGTCCTGTCGTCTCATCCCGTTGCCCGGTCTCCCTACGGCCCTGCAGACTGCGGAGGCCTTGTTTACCCATGTCTTCCGGCACTATGGGGTGCCTGAGGACATCGTTTCTGATCGGGGTCACCAATTCACGTCCAGAGTGTGGAGGGCGTTTATGGAGAGACTGGGGGTCTCGGTCAGCTTAACCTCAGGTTTTCACCCCGAGAGTAATGGGCAGGTTGAGCGCGTAAACCAGGATGTGGGCAGGCTTCTGCGGTCCTATTGCCGGGACCGGCCTGGTGAGTGGGCAAGGTATGTTCCCTGTGCTGAACTAGCTCAGAACTTCCTACGCCACTCCTCAACTAACTTGTCCCCTTTTGAGTGTGTGTTAGGTTACCAGCCGGTCCTGGCCCCATGGCATCAGAGCCAGACCGAGGCTCCTGCGGTGGAGGAATGGGTACAGCGCTCCAAGGACACCAGGAAAGCCGTTCAGGACTCACTACGGTTAGCGGGAGAACGGCAGAAGAGGAGCGCTGACCAGCACCGCAGTGAGGCCCCCGTGTTTGCACCGGGGGACCGGGTCTGGCTCTCGACCCGAAACCTGCCCCTCCGCCTGCCCTGTCAGAAGCTGGGGCCGCAGTGTGTGGGGCCGTTCAAAGTCCTGAGGAGAATAAACGAGGTGTGTTACGGGTTACAACTTCCTAGGTATTACCGTATTAACCCCTCGTTTCATGTGTCTCTCCTCAGGCCGGTGGTGGCTGGTCCCCTGCAAGAAGGTGAGGTGCCTGAGGTCCCTCTGCCCCCTCTGGACATCGAGGGGTCCCCGGCGTACACAGTTCGGGGCATTCTGGATTCGAGACGCTGGGTGGGGGGCCTACAGTACCTCGTGGACTGGGAGGGGTACGGTCCGGAGGAGAGATGCTGGGTTCCGGTGGGGGACATTTTGGACCCTTCTCTCCTGAGAGATTTCCACCGCCTCCACCCGGATCGCCCAGCACCTCGTCCTCCGGGTCGTCCTCGAGGACAGTGGCAGCGCATTGCGGGGGCCGCGCGTCAGGGGGGGGGGGGGGGGGTACTGTCACGACTTCCTCGATCCCTTTTTCGTTTGTCTGTTGGTTTTGTCTTATTAGTTTCACCTGTGTGTATTTTAGTTTAATTAACGTCCTTATATGTAGTAGGTTGTCCCGCCCTTGTTTTGTGCGGGATTGTTTTTGTATTCATGTCATTTGGTGTAGTGCTTGTGTTTTATTCTCCGGTCTATTTTTGATCCTGTGTTGGATTATTCACCCTGTATGTTGGGTTGACAGTGTTTTTTGTGCGCCGGAGAATAAACTGTCGAATCACTGAAACCTGCTCTCTGCTCCTGATTCCACCCACCTTGATAAAACGTGACACTGGCAAAAATAAGGGGTTAAATACATGTTTAAAAAATTATGACAAATGTTTTTCATTTTTTCTCAGATTTTCATTAAATATTTGTTTTATATTTGTTTAAGAATAGCAAAATGATCCTTGGTATGACCTTCTTAAAACAATTCCATATAGCTTAGATACTATTATACAGTAGATAGTTCTCCTACTGTAACACGCAAAACCTATTTAAAATGGTGTACAGATGCATCCCATGTACTTGAAGCAATGTGAATGGTAACTCTTAAAATGGGTTGAGAAGCTGAGGAGAGACTGATTTAACAGCTGGTACAGCACTAATGAGAGAATAATATGATTGACAATGCAGGACTGATTTGCTGAGGTAAGCACTTCTAGGTATCTGGAAACTGGTAGCGGCTCACCTGCATTGAGATAGCTGCAGGGCTTAGTGTCATGGTTTGTCTGCAGCGGTTCCTAGAGGGCAAGATGCAGTGTAATTGCACACACTGTTGGCCTAATAAATGTCAAACGCAGTAGGGCTCCCTTTCTATCCTCTCGCTCACCTCCAAGCACAGGATATGGGTCATGCATCTGGGTAATTATGTGTGTCAGAGTGTCATTGTGTGTGTTTCTGAAGACTTTATCTTGGCCCCCTGTAGACTGGTGAGCCACAGTTAATTGCAGCATCCTGTTCCTTTCCTGTCCTTTCACATCTACACTGCCTGGACAAAGACAGTAGACTGATCCCAGGCAAACACTAGCCCCTACTCCTATAGGCCATTCTTGATCCCCCATTTTCACATGAAACAAATCTCATATGTTATGAAACCATCACAGGAATACTAAAACCTTAGACACTGGGGAAACACATGGATAGACTTCATTGCTGCATCATATGACTCCAAATCAATAACCGTCTGTATTCTAAAAATAAAAAAAACATATTTGTCTTTGAAGTGAAGAACTCAGCTCTCCAGTATAGCTTGAAAGTAGACTCTCATGCAATACTGAGGATTCTTAGAGCATTGGGCCAGTAACCGAAAGGTCGCTAGTTCAAATAGCTGAGCTGACAAGGTGAAAGATTTGCCAATGTGCCCTTGAGCAAGGCACTTAACGCTAATTTGCTCCAGGGGTGCCGTACTACTATGACTGACCCTGTAAAACAGCACAATTCACATCCGGTGTATGTAAAACATCTTAGTTGCTGGGGACAGACTTCTCTGAAGACAGCCACATGTCCTCAGAGAAGTGCCCTGCATGAAACACTGCATGCTGGTTTCATGCAGGGCACAGCCACATGATTCATAAACAGTTCTGAATTCATTTAAAGACACACTATCTGCAGAGCCTAACTCTTGCCGTTGATCAATATTTCATACCGTTATGGGATAATGTTCTGATGGGTCACAGGGGCTGCATATGAAATCGATTTCCAAAAGCCTCTCTTCTGAGTTCACTCCCCACAATATCTACCAATATTCATCTTTGGCCTGATGTGGTATATAGAGAGCTTCTTCACTGTCTTGTATCTCAATGTGTCTTCAAACTCTTGGACAAGCGTAGCTTTGTCCACATAGAATAACATTAAAAGTTGATCTCAGCTCACTTGGCTTCATCACTGTTGGGATATTGCTGTCCAATATAAATGACTAAATCAGAATGCATTAAAAAGAAAACTCTGACACAAAATAAGTAAATGTAATTAAATGCAGCAGCAAAAGTCACATAAATATTTAATAGCGCATTACACTTACCGGTTGATTGACTACTCTGTGAGGAGAGAAACAAGGCATATTACAAGCTGATGGTGAGATGCATAGAAATCTCTGGTAATTTGCAGCAGTTTCAGGCAGTGTATTTCAGACATAAGGATTGATATAACTTTTTTAAAGATATTTTGTTGTGTAATATAGTTTTTTCTAGTCTCTTATCTTCAGATTTTAGAATTCATGTGTTACAGAAACAAGGTGACAGAGTTCCTGTGATACTCATTCCGTTACACTCGTAGAAATGGGCCAAAATGGATGGGGCCAAATTGAAATGTTTCTAACAAAAAGCATATGAATGACCATGGTAGCAATTTAAAGAGAACACTGGAGATTATGCAAAAATTATCAGACCAAGGTAATGACAACAGTTCACCTGACAAGACTGAATCCAAACATTACGCTGTTGATGCTAAGTGCATTTTACCTTTACTGAACTTTTCATTGCATTTAGTCAATAACAAGATCTGAAAATAATCTGGATACATTCAGTAACATAATACAAATATTCATTGACATTTTGGAGTAGGTGCAAGTTAAACAAAACGGTTACAAGGGTTTGAGTGAGAGGTCGGACTCAATGCCTCATCTTTCAGAACACATCGACTCGATTTACAGCCTTTCCCTCACTCAGACAACAAGAATTGTGCAAAAGTAGCCCAACTAGCAGGAGGGATGGGGGCAACTTCTTGTCACGTGCTGTGCTCAAGTTTACAACAACCCATACAGCGCTTTAAAGCAGAGAACCTGAGCTCCAATGTCATGTATACTTTGTTACTGTACAGCCACATTCACCGGTTACTACATTGTGCATTTTACCGGAACGTAAAGTGTTCATTTCTGTTGATAGGTGATTACTGCAATTTAGGTGTTTATCAATGACAAAATCTGCCATTTTCAACCCGTATGTATACAGGATGACCGGGCTGTGAGTGGAAATGGCTACCCATCAACACCTAATTGTTATAGTATCTCCTCAATTTGTTTTGCTATTTGAGTGCAACTCAAAGCTGTTACTGCAAATAAATAAGTTATTGTGTCTACATTCCAGCCAGCTTTACTCTGAAGCTAACTGCTAAGAATATTTCTTGTTTTACAATATTTCCACTTTAATTCCAGCACTGTGTAATTCTGTAGAGATGCAATGGCCTTTTTACACATAATGGCTTAGGGCAAATGGCAATATGGTTACAGTGATTCTAAACCAGTCTTCCATGCAGACTGGTGGGCCAGTTAAACATGTCACGTTCAATCTGCTTCCCGCCTGTCCTGCAGTGTAGCCCAGGGCCAGTCTGACTAGTGGAAAAGCAGAGAGAGAGCGAGAGAGAGATTCAAAGCAAGGGAGTCTGGTCCTCGTTACCACTGCCAAATAATGTCTTTGCTATTGGAAAGGGGCCAGATAGGATAGATGACTCCCCCACGGAGTCGCAGACTGGAGTTGTGCATAGTTTAACGATTCAATCGGCAGTGTACCAGAAGTCCATATGTGGTTGATGCAATTGAGATTAGAGTATTTAGTTATTTTATTACAGAGAACCAAATGTTCAAGTGGGCTCCTATAACTATTGCTGGTGTTGCAACTATTCTGATGGCATTAGAAGTCAAATGGACAATATACAGCAATTTAATGGGGGAAACACATTGAAGGAATTGCTATGTGATTCTAATTAAACCTTTTTTCCCCGAACAAAGAAATTCTACTGAGAAGAATATGAGAGGCGGTGCAGGGAATTGGGAGCAGAGAATGATCGATGGCTCTGAGACTCAGGAGGACGGCGTTTCATTAACCCCTGTGTTGCTCTACTGTCAATAGGCTACAGTTGATTGAATAGTGACTGTGACAACAAAGAGCATGTCGCTAGGCGATAATTAGGACTGGGAGGTAACCACCTCAGATTGCTTCACCCTGAGCAATGAGAAATATGGGGTTTCGACAGAGCATTTCAAAATATATCTATATACAGTGGGGCAAAAAAGTATTTAGTCAGCCACCAATTCTGTAAGTTCTCCCACTTAAAAAGATGAGGGAGGCCTGTAATTTTCATCATAGGTACACTTCAACTATGACGGACAAAATGGGGGGGGAAAATCCAGAAAATCACATTGTAGGATTTTTAATACATTTATTTGGAAATTATGGTGGAAAATAAGTATTTGGTCACCTACAAACAAGCAATATTTCTGGCTCTCACAGACCTGTAACTTCTTCTTTTAGAGGCTCCTCTCTCCTCCACTCGTTACCTGTATTAATTAAGTCGACCCCCTCCTTTTTCGAAAATTCTGTAAAAAATCGCGCAACATTTCAGCGCCCTGCTACTCATGCCAGGAATATAGTATATGCATATGATTAGTATGTGTGTATAGAAAACACTCTGACGTTTCTAAAACTGGTTAAATCACGGCTGTGACTTGAACAGAGCGTGTGTTTCAGTGAAAAGCGCAAGAAAATCTGGTCACTGAAAACTGAAAAAAGTATCAATCCGCCACTTGCACCTATTGTTGAATGGAAACTAAATTACATAGGGCAGAGATTGCAATTCCTACAGCTTCCACACGATGTCGCCAGTCGTCATTTCAGGGGTCTTTATTTCTTGGTCAAACCAACCTGAGAGATCACTTTCCATCCGGTCTCCGACTGGAAGGTATGGAAGAGAGATTTTGGAAGATGATTTGAAATCGTCGAGCCATTGAATACACATCGCCCCGTGATCATTTTGATAGATTATTAACGTTTACTGATACCTAAAGTTGGATTACAAAAGTTTTTCGAAGTGTTTTGTGAAAGTTTATCGTAAACTTTTTTAATTTAAAAAAATGACATAGCGTTTTCAAACTGAGTTTTTTTCTGAATCACACAGTTTCCATAGATGGCTATTTTAGGTATATATGGACCGATTTAATCGAAAAAAAGACCCAATAGTGATGTTTATGGGGCATATAGGAGTGCCAACAAAGAAGATCGTCAAAGGTAATGAAAGTTTTATATTTTATTTATGCTATTTGGGTAGCGCCAGCTACGCGAAATCTTTTGTTTACGTAGCATTCAGGTATTTCGGGGTGTTGCATGCTCTCTTATAATAGCTTCTCATGCTTTTGCCGAAAAGCATTTTAAAAATCTGACTTGTTGCATGGATTCACAACGAGTGTAGCTTTAATTCAATACCCTGCATGTGTATTTTAATGAACGTTTGAGTTTTAACGAGTGCTATTAGCATGTAGCGTAGCGCATTTGCATTTCCAGATGTCTAGGTGGGACGTTTTCGTCTCAGGTAGGAGCAAGAGGTTTTTAATGGCACCTGTTTGAACTTTTTATCAGTATAAAAGACACCTGTCCACAACCTCAAACAGTCACACTCCAAACTCCACTATTGCCAAGACCAAAGAGCTGTCAAAGGACACCAGAAACTAAATTGTAGACCTGCACCAGGCTGGGAAGACTGAATCTGCAATAGGTAAGCAGCTTGGTTTGAAGAAATCAACTGTGGGAGCAATTATTAGGAAATGGAAGACATACAAGACCACTGATAATCTCCCTCGATCTGGGACTCCATGCAAGATCTCACCCCTTGGGGTCAAAATGATCACAAGAACGGTGAGCAAAAATCCCAGAACCACACGGGGGGACCTATTGAATGACCTGCAGAGAGCTGGGACCAAAGTAACAAAGGAAAGAATGAATGGGGCCATGTATCGTGAGATTTTGAGTGAAAACCTCCTTCCATCAATAAGGGCATTGAAGATGAAACGTGGCTGGGTCTTTCAGCATGACAATGATCCCAAACACACCGCCCGGGCAACGAAGGAGTGGCTTCGTAAGAAGCATTTCAAGGTCCTGGAGTGGGCTAGCCACTCTCCAGATCTCAACCCCATAGAAAATACCAGCAACAGTGTGTGAAAACCTTGTGAAGACTTACAAAAAACGTTTGACCTCTGTCATTGCCAACAAAGGGTATATAACAAAGTATTGAGATAAACTTTTGTTATTTTTATTTATATTTTTTATTTTGAGTGAAATGCTCTTATTCTTAGATACTTTATAAAACCTGATGAATGCAAGTGCTTTTAGCACTGCTTTATTTGAATGTGGCCTTAATCTTTACACAAAAGGTCATCCAACAGCAGATACACATACTCCGTTCTATCCTGAGGCACCTATACTCCAAACAGTCCCAAAACAAACAATACCTGACCACCAGGGTTTAGAATCAGTACAGGGATCATAAACAAAAAATAGAAAATAACGTCATTTTTCGAGGAACAGAATCAGAACTGGAAACAAAAGTGATCTATACTGTTCCAGAACAGAACCATGTTGAAAGTATGGGAACCGGGTAATAACGTTATTTTTTGTTCCAGGCATTTTTTTCCAGTCCCACAAAAAAAATGCAACAAAGCGCCTATGCAAAGTTCTCAATCTGTCACTCAAAAATATATTCCAGAGTCTGCCTGCCAGCTGAAAATCTATGCAGTGGTGTGCGTGTGAAGACAACCTAACCCTCCCCTCTGAAACAAAGCTATTGTAAACTACTGCCGTTACAAGCCTGATTCAAAAATTAGGGAAAGAGATGTTTTATTAGAGAAGAATGGATTAACCTTTTCATTGCTACTTTAGGATACTATAGTTATCACATCATATTGGATTTATTAACTACAAAAAGGTAAAGTGTTTATATTTTAATTCTGGTGTTGCGCACACACAAGTTTGTTATCTAGCTGGTCCAACTCTCGCAAATTCAAAAAACATGAAAAGTTCCTCCATAGAAGCCGCTCCTCCGTAGGTATACTTCTGTGGAAATAATTCAGGTAATGCATGTCATTACCAGTGCTTTAAGCAGACCACCATAGTGCTTGTGCCCAAGAACACTAAGGTAACCTGCCTAAATGACAACCGACCCATAGCATTCACATCTATAGCCATGATGTGCTTTGAAAGGCTGGTCATGGCTCACATTGATCAAATGACCACCCCTCATCACTGTCAAACGCTCCCTAAAACACTTCTGCGAGCAGGCCTTTCTAATCGACCTGGCCTTGGTATCTTGAAATGACATTGACCTCATTCCGTCAGTAGAGGATGCCTGGTTATTCTTTAAAAGTGCCTTCCTCACCATCAGCATGCCCCATTCAAAAAATGTAAAACTAGGAATAGATATAGTCCTTGGTTCACTGTGCAGCCGTATTCATCGACCTGGCCAAGGCTTTCGACTCTGTCAATCACCACATTCTTATTGGCGGAATCGACAGCCTTGATTTCTCAAATGATTGCCTTGCCTGGTTTACCAACTACTTCTCTGATAGAGTTCAGTGTGTCAAATCGGAGGGCCTGTTGTCCGAACCTCTGGCAGTCACTATGGGGGGTGCCACAGGGTTCATTTCTCGGGCCGAATCTCTTCTCTGTATACATCAATGATGTCGCTCTTGCTGCTGGTGATTCTCTGATCCACCTCTACGCAGATGACACCATTCTGTATACCTCTGGCCCCTCTTTGGACACTG
This sequence comes from Oncorhynchus kisutch, assembly GCF_002021735.2. NCBI lineage: Eukaryota > Metazoa > Chordata > Actinopteri > Salmoniformes > Salmonidae > Oncorhynchus > Oncorhynchus kisutch. Next base: position 12,603,001 of record NC_034183.2, on the reverse strand, counting down.
TGTTAACTAACCTCCAGACGAGTTTCAATGCCATACAACTCTCCTTCCGTGTCCTCCAACTGCTCTTAAATGCAAGAAAAACTAAATGCATGCTATTCAATCGATCACTGCCCGCACCTGCCCGCCTGTTCAGCATCACTTCTCTGGACGGTTCTGACTTAGAATATGTGGACAACTACAAATACATAGGTGTCTGGTTAGACTGTAAACTCATCTTCCAGACTCACATTAAGCATCTCCAATCCAAAATTAAATCTAGGTATTTCTCACTGGTCACCCCCAAAGCCAACTCCTCCTTTCTTCGCCTTTCCTTCCAGTTCTCTGCTGCCGTTGACTGGAAAGAACTGCAAAAATCACTGAAGCTGGAGACTCATATCTCCCTCACTAGCTTTAAGCACCCGCTGTCAGAGCAGCTCACAGATCACTGCACCTGTACATAGCCCATCTGTAAACAGCCCATCTATCTACCTACCTCATCCCCCATACAGTATTTATTTATCTTGCTCCTTTGCACCCCAGTATCTCTACTTGCACATTCATCTTCTGCACATCTACTATTCCAGTGTCTAATTACTTAGCCACGATGGCCTATTTATTGCCTTAACTCCCTTATCTTACCTAATTTGCACTCACTGTATATAGCCTTTTTTTCCTACTGTATGTTTTCTCAATTCCATGTGTAACTCTGTGTTCTTGTATGTGTCGAATTGCTATGCTTTATCTTGGCCAGGTCGCAGTTGCAAATGAGAACTTGTTCTCAACTAGCCTACCTGGTGAAATAAATAAAAACATCAACACCATCATCCTACAATCCCTACACCTACTCCAATTTGCATACCTCCCCAACAGATCCACAGATGATGCAGTCTCTATGGAACTCCGCATTGCCCTTTCCCACCTGGACAAAAGGAACACCTATGTGAAAATGCTATTCATTAACTACAGCTTAGCATTCAACACCATAGTGCCCTTAAAGCTCACCAATAAGCTAAGGATCCTGGGACTAAACACCTCCCTCTGCAACTGGATCCTGGACTTCCTGGTTGGCCAGGAACGACTCCAACATCAGGTTAAGCAGGTTAAGAGCTTCAAGTTCCTTGGTGTCCACATCACCAACAAACCAACATGGTCCATGCACACCATGACAGTCGTGAAGAGGGCACCGCATCTAGGTAACATTTCAAAAATTAGAAACTCTCTGTCCAAAAATGATGCAGAAAAATGAATCCATGCTTTTGTTACTTCTAGGGTAGACTACTGTAATGCTCTACTTTCCGGCTACCCGGATAAAGCACTAAATAAAACTTCAGTTAGTGCTAAATACGGTTGCTAGAATCCTGAACCCCAAAATTTGATCATATTACTCCAGTGCTAGCCTCCCTACACTGGCTTCCTGTTAAGGCAAGGGCTGATTTCAAGGTTTTGCTGCTAACCTACAAAGCATTACATGGGCTTGCTCCTGCCTATCTTTCCGATTTGGTCCTGCCGTACATACCTACACGTACGCTACGGTCACAAGACGCAGGCCTCCTAATTGTCCTTGGAATTTCTAAGCAAACAGCTGGAGGCAGGGCTTTCTCCTATATATAGAGCTCCATTTTTATGGAATGGTCTGCCTACCCATGTGAGAGACGCAGACTCGGTCTCAACCTTTAAGTCTTTACTGAAGACTCATCTCTTCAGTGGGTCATATGATTGAGTGTAGTCTGGCCCAGGAGTGTGAAGGTGAACGGAAAGGCTCTGGAGCAACGAACCGCCCTTGCTGTCTCTGCCTGGCCGGTTCCCCTCTCTCCACTGGGATTCTCTGCCTCTAACCCTATTACAGGGGCTGAGTCACTGGCTTACTGGTGCTCTTTTATGCCATCCCTAGGAGGGATACGTCAGTTGAGTGGGTTGAGTCACTGACGTGATCTTCCTGTCTGGGTTGGCACCCCCTTGGGTTGTGCCGTGGTGGAGATCTTTGTGGGCTATACTCAGTTTGTTATATCTGGAGTACTTCTCCTGTCTTATCCGGTGTCCTGTGTGAATTTAAGTATGCTCTCTCTAATTCTCTCTTTCTTTCTCTCTCTCGGAGGAGGACCTGAGCCCTAGGACAATGCCTAAGGACTACCTGGCATGATGACTCCTTGCTGTCCCCAGTCCACCTGGCTGTGCTGCTGCTCCAGTTTCAACTGTTCTGCCTGCGGCTATGGAACCCTGACCTGTTCACCGGACGTGCTACCTGTCCCAGACCTGCTGTTTTCAACTCTCTAGAGACAGCAGGAGCGGTAGAGATATTCTTAATGATCGGCTATGAAAAGCCAACTGACATTTACTCCTGAGGGGCTGACTTGCTCTACCCTCGACAACTACTGTGATTATTATTATTTGACCATGCTGGTCATTTATGAACATTTGAACCTCTTGGCCATGTTTTGTTATAATCTCCACCCGGCACAGCCAGAAGAGGACTGGCCACCCCTCATAGCCTGGTTCCTCTTTAGGTTTCTTGCTTTTTGGCCTTTCTAGGGAGTTTTTCCTAGCCACCGTGCTTCTACACCTGCATTGCTTGCTGTTTGGGGTTTTAGGCTGGGTTTCTGTACAGTACTTTGAGATATCAGCTGATGTAAGAAGGGCTATATAAATTGATTTGATTTGAACAAAACCTACTCCCCCTCAAGATACTGAAAAAATTTGGTATGGGTCCTCAGATCCTCAAAAGTTTCTACAGCTGCACCATTGAGAGCATCCTGACTGGTTTCATCACTGCCTGGTATGGCAACTGCTCGGCCTCCGACCGCAAGGCACTACAGGGGGTAGTGCGAACGACCCAGTACATCACTGGGGCCAAGCTTCCTGCCATCCAGGAACTCTATACCAGGCGAAGGCCCTAAAAACTGTTCTCTCTGCTACCACACGGCAAGCGGTCCCGGAGCTCAAGTCTAGGTCCAAGAGGCTTCTAAAGCTTCTACCCCCAAGCCATAAGACTCCGGAACATCTAGTCAAGTAGCTACCCAGACTATTTGCATTGCCTCCCCCGTCGACACCACTGCCACCCCCTGTTGTCATTTATGCATAGTCACTTTAATTAACTCTACCTACATGTACATACTACCTCAACTAACCGGTGCTCCCGCACATTGACTCTGTACCGGAACCCCCCTGTGTATATTGTTATTTTGTACTGCTGATCTTAAATGACTTGTATCTCTTATTCTTATCTGTGTTTTTTTAAACTGCACTGTTGGTTTGGGGCTCGCAAGTTAGCATTTCACTGTAAGGTCTACACCTGTTGTATTTGGCGCATGTGACTAATTCGATTTTATTTGATTTGATTTTTCAAGCCAAGCCTACTCCTCCACCCTTTCTTGTTCTCTCCCTACAAGAAAGAATTTCAATCGCATCTCTCGCCCTACACTTGTTTGTCCAATGCATGTAAACAACTACAGCCTGCCCACCCCATAGCAAGCTGCTCTATCCGCACTAATTGGTGAAGTAATTACTGTCAAGCTAAATGTATTTCAGAGGTTCAAAAGGAACAGAAAGGAACAGAAAGGACCTAAATAAACCAGTACATTTTGGGGGTTCCAACCAGTTCAGAACTTTATTTTGCTGGTTGGAAAAGTGGAACCCAACGAAACAAATAATGGTTACATTCAGAGCGAAATGATTGGAAAATGATTTAGGTTCCAACCCCTGCTGGCTACTGTTTTTACAGTCCAAACAAACTGCTCCATTAACCTATCTGTCCCCAACAAACAACTACACACTTCAATGACTTTGATAGAAATCACTGGGCTTGAAAGTGAAGTTGGAGGTTATCAGCATACCCATGCTGGTATTCAGTGTACAAAGCATTCCTAATTGACCTTAAAGTGCTGCCAGCAGAGTGGGTGTGTGCACAAATCACAAGGAAGGTTATCGGGCAGACAGAGGTTATAATGTAAGAGAGAGGCAGGAGATTGTACATACAGTACCAGTCAAAAGTTTGGACACACCTACACATTCCAGGGTTTTTATTTATTTGTACTATTTTCTACATTGTAGAACAATAATGAAGACATCAAAACTATGAAATAACACACATGGAATCATGTAGTAATCAAAAAAGTGTTAAACAAATCAACATTTATTTTAGATTCTGCAAAGTAGCCACACTTTGCCTTGATAACAGCTTTGCACACTCTTGGCATTCGCTCAACCAGCTTCACCTGGAATGCTTTTCAGTCTTGAAGGAGTTTCCACATATGCTGAGCACTTGTTGGCTGCTTTTCCTACACTCTGCAGTCCAACTCATCCCAAACCATCTCAATTGGTTTGAGGTCGGGTGATTGTGGAGGCCAGGTCATCTGATGCGGCACTCCATCACTCTCCTTCTTGGTCAAATAGCCCTTACACAGCCTGTAGGAGTGTTTTGGGTCATTGTCCTATTGAAAAACATATGATAATCCCACTAAAAGCAAATCAGATGGGATGGCTTATCGCTGCAGAATGCTGTGGCGTGCCTTGAATTCTAAATAAGTCAGTGTCACCTGCAAAGCACCCCCACATCAAAACATCTCCTCATCCATGCTTCATGGTGGGAACCACACATGCAGTGATCATCCGTTCACCTACTCTGTATCTCACAGACACTGCGATTGGAACCAAAAATCTCAAATTTGGACTTTTCGATCGGTCTAATGTTCATTGCTCATGTTTCTTGTCCCAAGCAAGATTCTTCTTATTATTGGTCTCGTTTAGTAGTGGTTCCTTTGCAGCAGTCCAAACTTGGAGGCATGATTCATTCAGTCTCTGCTGAACAGTTGATGTTGAGATGTGTCTGTTACTTGAACTCTGTGAAGCATTTATTTGGGCTGCAATCTGAGGTGCAGTTAACTCTAATGAACTCATCCTCTGCAGCAGAGGTAATTCTGGGTCTACCTTTCCTGTGGCGGTCCTAATTAGAGCCAGTTTCATCATGATGCTTGATGGTTTTTGCTTCTGCACTTGAAGAAACTTTCAAACGTTTTTCTATATTGACTGACCTTTCAAAGTTTTTCCTATTTTCCATATTGACTCACCTTCATGTCTTAAAGTAATGATGGACTGGTTTCTCTTTGCTTATTTGAGCTGTAGTTTCCATAATATGGACTTGGTCCTTTGCCAAATAGGGCTATCTTTTGTATACCCCCTACCTTGTCACAACACAAATGATTGGCTGGAACACATTAAGAAGGAAAGAAATTCCAAAAATGAACTTTTAATTAAATGCAATGGCAAAATTAAGATTTCCACCTAAATAGACATACCCAAAAGTAACTGCTATTCATGTTTAATTACATGATTCTCACATGACAAAAAAAGATATATTTGGAAAGAAAATATCTGTGAGATAATGAGGAAGTGATCAGAAGATAGGAGTTACATTGTCCAGAGTACACAAGCTCAAGCACACGCAAAATATATATTTTAAAATTTTTTGAATAAAATTTTTGAATTTCATATTTCATTGACAGGCTATGAGTTAATTATTGATGCCCAGAGCTGGAAACACATCAGATGGTTTCCACAACATGTGAAAAAAAAAGATTGATAGACCTAACAACTTGAAATGGACAGATGTTTAGTAAGTTGTTTCAGGTGTGGTCACAGGACGTTTCCAAGTGTCTCTAAACCTCTCCAAAGTGGCATAGGTAAATGAGAATGTGTTCTCTATCGACTTACATTGTAAAATAAGGGTTAAATAAAAATAAGTAAATATAAATACATAAGTCTGTAAATTTGTTCAGTATAAAAACACAATTTCTACCATATCAACCTCACTCAAACATTATATGGGTGCTATGGGGGTATCCAGGGTACATTCAAGTGTCCTTTCAACCTCTCCAAAGTGCCTGAACGTTTAATCTAGGCATATCCCATGTATTGGTCCCACATACAAATGGAGTGTTTACAAAAACAATATAAAAGCAACAGATATACTTAAAAATATAGACAAATGTCTTATAAAACACAAACTTGGTTACACGTGTCCTTCACTAAACATTTAGCAAAAATAGAAATAAGCTGAGCTATTTACAAATGACATTCGTATTCGTTTTATATCCCAGGTGTAGATGATTAGATTTCACTTTCACCGTAGCTTGTGCATGTCGTGTTTGCCTTTGAAGCAGTCCCTCTCTGCCAGGAAACTAAAAATGAACTGGCATTTTGGACAGAAGATCTGGCATTTCCCCCTTTTTTCCCCCTGTTTTGTGCAATACTTACAGTTCTTCCTTTTATCTTTTGGCATGTGTGTTGGATAGTGACGCTCACTTTGAGTGGGGGTCTTGTGAGGTTGCTTTGGGCCCCCAATTCAGCCGTTTCCAACACCAGCTGCTCTCCGAAGGCCAACTGGGAGAGAGGGGTTTGACCTTTTGCTTTGGCCATCTGCTTGTGGAGAATTAAATAATTTACTGTAGCAATGTCCACAAAGTGGTAAAAAAAAGTATTTGGCTACTACCAGGTCCTCCACAAGACCAGTAAGTGGTATATCAGAGAATCAAATAGGTCAACACCCACCTTGCTGGCATTGGAGTCCTTCAAAGAAACAGGAATGAGGCCATTCTTCCTTTTTCACCCTCCTTGAGACATGGTCGTTATTGAATGCCTTACGCTGTGTGGTGAGCATGGTTACTTGTCCGTCCATTTCACAAAAAGAAGCTTGTTAGTCCTGATCCGACATATGGTCTCCCTCTCCACTGTCTTTGTCATGTCGTTTGTCTTGGTATTGGGGAAACCGATTCTGTTCGTTCCACAATCCATATTTTCTTTTTCCAAGAGGTCTATGAAAAGTGGATGTAGAATTATCAGACGGGGTGATTGACATAGCACTGGGGTGTGAAGACCTTGACCGGTGGGGGCACTTGCTGGGGAGGGGTGGCCCCCAAATGTCATCATCCAAATCCTCTGCATCTTCCACTCTATAGTGAATCAAATAAAGGGATATATTGTTGCAAGACACACAGAATTACATTTGACTCAATTTACAAAACGACATTACTGTAAAGTAAAAACACCAAGCCTAAACTTTATCTGTACACTCACATAGAAGGTGTGAAGCACACACATGAAGCAAACAGTAACACTTTGGAGACAAAGGCAGAGGTGAGAACCACAAATACACAATGGCCATGAGAGTTTAGTGGCTCATCAGCTGAGTCGATATCCTCGTTGTCCAAATATCTCCCCTGATTTGAGCCCGACCAGTATTTTATTCATAGCTTCTATGCCAGTATACTTATTCACAGCTGCGTCTCGTCTCTGAGCCAGGTAGCAATAGTTCGCATTACACCTAAAAGGTTCTGGGCCTTGCTTTGTCCCACCAAGGTCAACTGCATATCAAATCAAACATGTATTTGTCACATGCGCCGAATACAACAAGTGTAGAAATTACTGCGAAATGCTTAATTACAAGCCCTTAACCAAAAATGCAGATTTAAGAAAAAAAAAAAATTAAGTAACAAATAAAAGTAACAAAAAATGTAATTATTTGGGATTGAGGGCAGTATTTTCACGTCCGGATGAAAAGCGTGCCCAAAGTAAACTGCCTGCTACTCAGAAGCTAGGATATTCATATGATTAGATGTGGATAGAAAACACTCTGAAGTTTCTAAAACAGTTTGAATGATGTCTGTAGGTATAACAGAACTCGTATGGCAGACGAAAACCTGAGAAAAATCCAACAAGGAAGTCGGAAATCTGAGGTTGTAATTTTTCAAGTGATTTCTTATCCAATATCCAGTGTAAATGGGGTCAGATTGCACTTCCTAAGGCTTCCAGTAGATGTCAACAGTCTTTAGAAAGTTGTTTCAGGCTTCTATTGTGAAAGGGGAGAGAATAAGAGCTGTTTCAACAAGTGGTCAGCCTGAAAGCCATTAGTTGTGTCTAGCGCCTGGCCGTTAGCGTGACGGTCATTCTCTTTCCTTTCTAATGACAACGGAATTGTCCGGTTGGCATATTATAGAAGATTCATGATAAAAACATGCTAAAGATTGATTATATACATCGTTTGACATGTTTCCTCAAACTTTAATGGAACTTTTTTGACTTTGTCTGGACTTAGTGCCCGCGCTTCGTGCATTTGGATCATTGAACTAAATGCGTGAACAAAAAGGAGGTATTTGGACATAAAAATGGACTTTATCTAACAAAACAAACATTTATTGTGGAACTGAGATTCCTGGGAGTGCATTCCGATGAAGATCATCAAAGGTAAGTGAATATTTATAAAGCTATTTCTGACTTTTGTTGACGCCACAACTTGGCAGGTGTTATGGATACAGGTATTCTGTGTGTATCCTGTGTGTATATTTCTTTTCTCTCCTCCTCACAGGTGGCATTCATCATTCCCCAATCAGTCAACAATCAGTCGCTAATCAGAAGACACACCTCCATCTGTTTCTATTACCCTATCACATTCCCTTTCCCTTGGTTTAAAAACCCTGTCTGTTGTTTCCTCTAGAGCTCAATCTCTCTGTCAATGCCATCTGTCTGTAGATCCCTTGATTGGTTTTTGCAACTACATGTCACTTTGTCCCCACCTGTGAGTATTGTTTTTTTTATGGTGTTTGTTTCACAGTGGGAAAAGGGGGAACCAAGACAAGTCGCCCATGGGCATACATAGGTAAACTTTGCTTAAAAACACTAGTTAGAACTGGGCGGACCACCCACTGTATTTTTGGTTAGTTAGTTAGCTGTATTGAAGTAGGCTAGTCTAGCTTAGGGGTATTTTTGGACACTTTTCATTTATTTCCTTGGGTCCAGCTCAGCCCCTTTTCCTGCGCCCCCTTTACCGTGTGTTTTCAAACAAATCCTGAGTGTTTGACGGTAATTAAGTTGTCTGTGGTTTTTCGTTCTCACGGATACTTTGTCACTATTATACTTTGCATGTGTTATGTTACGGATCTCGTTACCATCCACCCATAGACTGTCGGGCCAAAAGGGATTCGTAACAGCGGTTAACTGTATGGCTTGTTTTGGTGGCTGAGCGTTGTACTCAGATTATCGCATGGTGTGCTTTCGCCGTAAAGCTTTTTTGAAATCTGACACAGCAGTTGCATGGCTGCATCCCTTTGTTCTCAATTTCCGCCTGAAGACATACCCAAATGTAACTGCCTGTAGCTCAGCCCCAGAGGCAAGGATATGCATATTCTTGGTATCATTTGAATGGAAACATTCTGAAGTTTGTGGAAATGTTAATTGAATGTAGGAGAATATAACACAGTAGATCTGGTGGAAGAAAAGAGAAAGAAAGAGCATACGTTTTCAGTTTTTTATTGCTGTAGAATCATATTTCACATGTGCTAGAATAGCCACACAGCCAGATAGGATGCTGGAGATCATTTTGATGGATAACACAAGAGGACAACTGTAGGTGTGCAAAGTGTCAGACTGATAACTTCAGGAATGGGTGAGCTACATGACATTTAGCATGAAGTCACCCAGGTGTCCCACACAAGTTGCCCAAATGTACCCAAGTGGCCGAATTGGTGAAATGACCTATAACTATATACAGCAGTGCAAATAACTATATACAACACATCAAAAAGCAATTCTAACACACACACACACAAAAAATGTTTAAAAAAATATTCGAAAATAAATATAGAAGAAAAAAACAGTACACCCCTTGGAAATCCTCGTCACAGTATTTTGCTGCCTGTGCCATGTCCCATAGCAGTCTATTTCTGATGTAAAGCAGAGGCAAACTGAACAAGTGGTGCATTTCATGCGACACAGAACACAACGACGCCTCCATGCTGTGCCCTTTTGGCCCTGATGCACAGTCATGCCTGCAGTAATGAACTGTGGCATATGAACACCCCTGGGGGCACAGGTAGAGCGGGCAGCTTGGCACCGGGGCCTCCCAGTCGGAGTTGCTATCACTGTGAAAGAAAACATACAAAAAAATATTGTATGAGCCTTCTATCATCACATAAAATAAACTGATATGTATTGATTGTATAGAGCAGAGGGCACAGTCACTAAGGTGTTCCATTCAACTCCGGCCATTGTTATATATACACACACACACACACACACCCAAACAAACCAACACACACACAAAAACAAACTACACATTTCATTGCAAAAAAAATAATATATATATTTATATTTCATAAAACGGCATTAGCACTTACCCGTCCAGAAGTACGTCCTGTCCTTGCAGAAACAGCTCCTCTGTTCGTTTGAATCATAACACTCAAACAAAAAAAATCTGTCTCACTTTCACTTTTACTTTATGGTTTGACTTCGCTTTACATGATGTAATTCGCCAGGATATCTTCAATGAAATCGTTGAAACTACAACTTTCCGAAATACAGCTGCGCGTAAAAAGCCTTACAGCAACTGCTCTGATTGTCAAGGCGAAAATGGAGTTCCCTGCGCGTGCGATTACAACCAAGGAATTGTGGTCCAACCCCAAATCATTACATACTGGCATTTACCTCAGCTCATTGGCTATCTACCCAGCTAGATTTCAAGAAGATCAGTGGTCATTGGGCAGAAATATAGTCAATCAATGAAGCTTCGCTAAAATTATTTGTGCGTCAGGTAGTCATTTATCGTTGTCTTCAAATCAGCTCACTTCGGGTCAATTCTCCCAGCAAAAAAAACAATGATGTTTGACTGTGTTGCGAACATCCAGAGGAATGCACTGAAACCCACCATGACTATATAAACGATTGTTTACATGGGCGAATCACGCCGAATGCTCCGTAAAAAAATGATAGAGATGGAATTCCCGGCACAAATAGTTTACAAAATGTTTAGATTTAGGCTATAAAAATGTATTTTATCAAAGAAAACGGCACTTCATTTGATCAATGGGATACTCAGGAAGAGAAATAAGAGCAAGATATCAGAATGTAAGTCATAATTTTACCTTCAGATGTGAAAGTCTAAAAACTGTCATGGCGGAAAATGTTTCTGTTCTTGATTGCTCTTCTCAAACAAAAGCATGGGATTTGTTCTCTGTAATAGCTATTTTAAATTGGAAAACGTAGTTTGATTACCAAGATTCTAATCTTTTGAAGGGTGTAAGACACTTGCATTTTGAAGAATGTTTAATGTTACCAAATTGTATTTTTAGTTGTCACCCAGAAATTTCCCCTGATGTTGGTCCCTGTACGGGGACAGCAGCCATAACAGGTTTTAAGGAGAAGTTTATCTTTAGTCCTATGTATAACACTTGTATCTTTCATCAACGTTTATGATGAGTATTTCTGTAAATTGATGTGGCTCTCTACAAATTCACTGGATGTTTTGGAGGCAAAACATTACTGAACGCGCCAATGTAAACTGAGATTTTTGGATATAAATATGAACTTTATCGAACAAAACAGACATGTATTGTGTAACATGAAGTCCTCTGAGTGATATCTGATGAAAATCATGAAAGGTTAGTGATTCATTTTCTCTATTTCTGCTTTTGTGACTCCTATTTGGCTGGAAAATGGCAGTTTTTTGTAACTAGGCACTGACCTAACATAATCGCATGGTATGCTTTCACTGAAAAGCCTTTTTGAAATCGGACACTGTGGTTGGATTAACAAGAAATTCTTTGATCCCTAAGAAGTTTTAAAGAGCAGCAGTAAAATAACAATAGCGAGGCTATATACAGGGGGTACTGGTACAGAGTCAATGTACCGGGGCACCGGTTAGTCGAGGTCATTGAAGTAATATGTACATGTAGGTAGTTATTAAAGTGACTATGCATAGATAATAACAAAACGAAGTAGAAGGGGGGGGGGCACTCCGGTACTGCTTGCTGTGCGGTAGCAGAGAGAACAGTCTATGACTAGGGTGGTTGGAGTCTGACAATTTTTAGGGCCTTCCTCTGATATCAACTAGTATAGAGGTCCTGGATGGTAGGACGCTTGACCCCGGTGATGTACTGAGCCGTACACACTACCCTCTTTAGTGCCATGCGGTCGGAGGCCGAGCAGTTGCCATACCAAGTAGTGATGCAACACGTCAGGATGCTCTTGTTGGTGCAGCTGTAGAACCTTTTGAAGATCTGAGGACCCATGCCAAATCTTTCCTGTCTCCTAAGGGGGAATAGGTTTTGTTGTGCCCTCTTCATGACTGTCTTGGTGTACTTGGACCATGTTAGTTTGTTGGTGATTTGGACGCCAAGGAACTTGAAGCTCTCGACCTGCTCTAATACTGCCACGTCGATGAGAATGGGGGCGTGCTCGGTCCTCCTTTTCCTGTAGTCCACAATCTCCTTTGTCTTGATCACGTTGAGGGAGAGGTTGTTGTCCTTGCACCACACGACCAGGTCTCCTCAATCTCCTCCCTATAGGCTGTCTAATAGTGGTCTGTGATCAGGCCCACGACTGTTGAGTCATCAGCAAACTTAATGATGGTGTTGGAGTTCTACCGCTATGTCAGATTTCAAAAAAGGTTTACGGAAAAAGCAACACATGCAATAATCTGAGATGGCGCTCAGAACAGAAGCCAAATTAGCCGCCATGTTGGAGTCAACAGAAACCAGAAAATACATGATAAATGTTTCCTTACCTTTGAACTTAATCAGAATGCAGTCCTAGGAATCCCAGGTCCACAATAAATGCTTGATTTGTTTGAAAATGTCTGTTATTTATGTCCAATTAGCCTCTTTGGTTAGCGTGTTTGGTAAACAATTCCAAAGTCACAAAGCGCGTCCACTGTAACGTGACGAAATGTCCAAATGTTCCGTAACAGTCAGTAGAAACATGTCAAACGATGTACTGAATCAATCTTTAGAATGTTGTTTATATATATCTTGAATAACGTTCCAACCGGAGAATTAGAATGACTTCAAATGAGTGATGGAAAGCAGGTGCTTCCCCTGTGAACGCGCATCGTGAATGCATGGTCAACTCATGGCAGTGGTGACTATTTCCTGTGTCATTCGACCCCCTTAACATTAGAGTCATCAGACAAAGTTCTATTGACTGTTGACATCTAGTGGAAGGCGTAGGAATTGAAAACTCATCCATATCTCGTTGTAATTTAATGTAATGAGAGCTTGGTTGAAGATCTGCCACCCCCAGAAAAAAAAACAGGAAGTGGAATTTCTCAGGTTTTTGCCTGCTATATAAGTTCTGTTATACTCACAGACATAATTCAAACAGTTTTAGAAACTAGAGTGTTTTCTATCCAATGCATAATACTATGCATATATTAGCAACTGAGACTGAGGAGCTGGCCGTTTACAATGGGCACCTTTTCATCCAAGCTACTCAATACTGCCCCTGCAGCCATGAAAAGTTAATCTACCCATCGTGTCCGATTGCAAAAATGCTTTACAGCTAAAGCACAACATATGATTATGCTAGTCACAAAAACACACACAGCCATTTTCCAGCCAAAGATAGGAGTCACAAAAAGCAGAAATATAGATTAAATTAATCACTAACCTTTGATTATCTTCATCAGATGACACTCATGTTACACAAAACATCCATAAATCTCCGTTTACATTACCGCGTTACATGCAGTAATGTTTTCATTCCAAAACATCCAGTGATTTTGCAGAAATACTCATAATAAACATTGATAAAAGATGCAAGTGTTATTCACAGAAATCATTTAGCCACTTGTTGTTAGCGTGTTTAACACAGTAATCCATCTTCATGAGGCGCGAGCACTTCCTCCAGACAAACTCAAAGTTCTGTTAAACTCCGTAGAAACTAGTCAAATGATGTATGTAATCAGTCTTTAGGATGTTTTTAACATAAATCATCAATAAGGTTTCAACCGGAGAATTTCATTGTCTGAAGAAAAGCATTGGAACAAGAGCAAACTGTCGGGAGCGTACGTCATGAGACCGAGGCTCTCTGCCAGACCACTCACTCAAAGAGCTATTATGAGCCCCTCCTTTATAGTAGAATCCTCAAACTAGTTTCTAAAGACTGTGACATCTAGTGGAAGCCCTAGGAAGTGCATCCTCATTCATATCTCACTGGGATTTCAATAGGCACTGTTTTGAAAATCGATTTCTCACTTCCTGTTTGGATTCTTTCTCAGGTTTTTGCCTGCCATATGAGTTCTGTTATACTCACAGACATCATTCAAACAGTTTTAGAAACTTCAGGGTGTTTTCTATCCAATACTAATAATAATATGGCACGCTATTCATCCAAAAGTGAAAATGCTGCACCCTATCCCAAAAAGGTATTAACTTTAAGACATTTTTCCACATTTGGATGTATGCTTGGGGTATTGTCCATTTGGAAGACCCATTTGCGTCCAAGCTTGAACTTCCTGACCGATGTCTTGAGATGTTGCTTCAATATATCAACATAATTTTCCAGCCTCATGATGCCATCTATTTTGTGAAGTGCACCAGTCACACCTGAAGCAAAGCACCCCGACAACGTGATGCTGCGACCCCTGTGCTTCACTGTTGGGATGGTGTTTTTTGACTTGCAAGCCTCCCCTTTCCTCCAAACAACGATTGTCATTATGGCCAAACAGTTCTATTTTTGTTTCATCAGACCAGAGGACATTTCTCCAAAAAGTACGATCTTTGTCCCCATGTGCAGTTACAATCCGTTGTATAGATTTTTTTATGGCAGTTTTGGGGGAGATGTATACCATTTTTTTTCTGAGGTCTTGGCTGATTTCTTTAGATTTTTCCCAAGATGTCAAGCAAAGAGGCACTGAGTTTGATGGTAGGTCTTGAAATACATACAAGGGTACACCTGCAATTGACTCAAATTATGTCAATTAGCCTATCAGAAGCTTCTAAAGCCATGATATCATTTTCTGGAATTTTTACCAGCTGCTTACAGGCATAGTCAACTTAGTGTATGTAAACTTCTGACCCACTGGAATTGTGATACAGTGAAATAATCTGTCCATAAACAATTGTTGGAAAAATGACTTGTCTCGTGGACAAAGTAGGTGTCCTAAACAACTTGCCAAAGCTATAGTTTGTTAACAACAAATTTGTGGAGTGGTTTAAAAACGTTTACGTAAACTTCCGACTTCAACTGTAGGTGTTCCTTTTGTCCAGGTGGGAAAGGGCAGTGTGGAGTGCAATAGAGATGGCATTATCTGTGGATCTGTTGGTTTGGTATGCAAATGGATCTAGTGTTTCTGGGATAATGGTGTTGATGTGAGCCATGACCAGCCTTTCAATGCATTTCATCGCTACAGATGGCTACAGATGAGTGCTACGGTCGGTAGTCATTTAGGCAGGTTACCTTAGTGTTCTTGGGCACAGGGACTATGGTGGTCTGCTTGAAACAACATGTTAGTATTACAGACTCAAGGGGAGAGGATGAAAATGTCAGTGAAGACACTTGCCAGCTGGTCAGCACATGCTCAGAGTTCACATCCTGGTAATCCGTCTGGCCCAGTGACTTTGTGAATGTTGACCTGTTTAAAGGTCTTACATCGGCTGCGGAGAGAGTAATCACACATTCATCCGGAAGAGCTGATGCTGTCATGCATGTTTCAGTGTTACTTGCCTCGAAGCGTAAAAGTAATTTAGCTCATCTGGTAGGCTCATGTCACTTGGCAGCTCTCGGCTGTGCTTCCCTTTGTAGTCTGTAATAGTTTGCAAGCCCTGCCACGTTCGCCGAGCTTTGGAGCCGGTGTAGCACCATTCGATCTTAGTCCTGTATTGATGCTTTGCCTGTTTGATGGTTCGTCTGAGGGTGTAGCGGGATATCTTGTATGATTCCGGATTAGAGTCCCGCTCCTTGAAAGTGGCAGCTCTACCCTTCAGCTTAGTGCGAATGTTGCCTGTAATCCATGGCTTCTGTTTGGGATATATACGTAGTCACTGTGGGGACAACGTCATCGATGCACTTTTTGATAAAACCAGTGACTGATGTGGTGTACTCCTGTGGAGTAATTTAGATTTAAAGCAGGAATCAGGAGGATAGTATTATGGTCAGATTTGCCAAATGGAGGGAGAGCTTTGTACGCGTCTCTGTGTGTGGAGTGAAGGTGGTCTCAAATTTTTCTTCACCTCTGGTTGCACATTTAACATGCTGATAGAAATTAGGTGAAACTGATTTAAGTTTCCCTGCATTGAAGTCCTCGGCCACTAGGAGCTCCGCCTCTGGATGAGCATTTTCCTGTTTGCTAATAGCAGAATACAGCTCATTGAGTGAGGTTTTAGTGCCAGCCTCAGTCTTTGGATGTATGTAGACAGCTAAGAAAAATACAGATCAACTCTCTAGGTAGATAGTATGGTCTACAGCTTATCCTGAGATTTAACCTCTTAAGCTTAGGGGGGTGCTATTTCATTTTTGGATAAAAAGACGTTCCCGTTTTAAGCGCAATATTTTGTCACAAAAAGATGCTCGACTATGCATGGAATTGATAGCTAGAAGACACTCTGACGTTTCCAGAACTGCAAAGATTTTCACTGTGAGTGCCCCAGAACTCATGCTACAGGCGAAACCAAGATGTTTCTGCAACAAGGAAATGAACAGGATTTCTGAGGCTCCGATTTGCATCATCTCCTTATATGGCTGTGAATGCGACAGGAATGAGCCTACCCTTTCTATCGTTTCCCCAAGGAGTCTGGAGCATTGTGACGTATTTGCAGGCATATCATTGGAAGATTGACCATAAGAGACTACATTTTCCAAGTGTCCGCACGGTGTCCTGCGTGGAAATTGGTGCGCAAAACTCAGCTGCTGGTATTTTTCCATGGGATTCTGAGAAAAACCATACTTCCACGAACGGCATATCAATGAAGAGATATGTGAAAAAACACCTTGAGGATTGATTCAAACAACGTTTGCCATGTTTCGGTCGATATTATGTAGTTAATTCGGAAAAAAGTTCGATGTTTTGGTGACTGAATTTTCGGTTCGTTTCGGTAGCCAAATGTGTAGTAACAAAACGGAGCGATTTGTCCTACACAAAGAATCTTTCAGGAAAAACTGGACATCTGCTATGTAACTGAGAGTCTCCTCATTGAAACATCTGAAGTTCTTCAAAGGTAAATTATTTTATTTGATTCCTTTGCTGGTTTTTGTGAAAATGTTATGTGCTAAATGCTACGCTAAATGCTAAGCTAGCCATCAACACTCTTACACAAATTATTGATTTTCTATGGTTCAAAAGCATATTTTGAAAATCTGACATGACAGTGTTGTTAAGAAAAGGCTAAGCTTGAGAGCAGGCATATTTATTTCATTTCATTTGCGATTTTTAGAAATCGTTAACGTTGCGTTATGGTAATGAGCCTGAGGGTGTAGTCACGCTCCCGGATCCGGTATCGGTAGTTCAGAGAGGTTAAAATACATGTTTTTAACCTTTATTTAACTGGGCAAGTCAGTTAAGATCAAGTTTATATTTACAATGACAGAGGAACAGTGGGTTAACTGCCTTGTTCAGGGACAGATCGACAGATTTTTATCTTGTCAGCTCATTGATTCGATCCAGCAACCTTTCAGTTACTGGCCAAATGCTATAACCACTAGGCTACCTGCCGTGATACTCTACCTCAGGTGAGAAAAACCTTGAGACTTCCTAATATATCGTGCACCAGCTATTGTTTACAAATATGCATTGGCATCCACCCTGTGTCTTACCAGAGACTGCTGTTCTGTCCTGCCGATAGTGTATAACCCGCTAGCCATATGGTCTTAATGTCGTCATTCAGTCACGACTCTGTGAAACATAAGACATTCGTTTTTAATGTCTCGTTGGTAGGATATACGTGCTTTCAGTTCGTCCCATTGATTTTCCAGCGATTGAACGTTAGCTAGCAGAATGGAAGGAAAGGGCAGATTAGCCTTTCGTCGCCTGATCCTCA
Source organism: Oncorhynchus kisutch (assembly GCF_002021735.2). NCBI lineage: Eukaryota > Metazoa > Chordata > Actinopteri > Salmoniformes > Salmonidae > Oncorhynchus > Oncorhynchus kisutch. The sequence goes on along the minus strand of NC_034183.2, from coordinate 12,585,227 downwards.
CAAGGCATCCTGATCTCTTTCCGCGACACCTGCGTTTCCTTTTCCAGTGAGTCACGGGGATCTGGGCCTGGTCGGGTGTCCGTAGTATATCCCTCGCATCTGACTCATTGAAGAATAACTCCTGTTCCAATTTGAGGTGAGTAATCCCAGTTCTGATGTCCAGAAGCTCTTTTCGGTCATAAGAGACTAACAGCAACATTATGTACAAAACAAGTTAATGGTAAATGTAATGTATTGTGACATTTTGGAGTCACTTTTATTGTAAATAGGAATAGAATACACTTCTACATTAATTTGGATACTACCATGATTACAGATACTGAATCGTGAATAATAATGATGAGTGAGAAAGTTAGACGCATAAATATCATACCCCCAAGACATGCTAACCTTTCATCATTACAATAACAGGGGAGGTTACATTTTTCTGGGGGGGGTATGATATTTGTTTGTCTAACTTTCTCACTTGTCATTATTCACAATTAATTCAGGATTATCCATAATCATAGTAGCATCCACATTCATTTAGGACTTTAACTTCATAGTCATTGTATAATTTAAAATCCAACGTGGTGGAGTACAAAACAACAAATGTGTCACTGTCCCAATACTTTTGAAGCTCACTGGATGTCTACTACTGTATATATGAACAAATATAGAGCTAAAGACGCTGAAGACACAATTTCCCCTTCATTTTTCAGTTAATTTAATGTTAGCTTTGTCGATCACTTGCTATAAATCTGGTACGGGGCTGGAGAAATGTAATCACTATCAAAATTATAGATGGACCTATGGATGTGAAGACTGACAATCTATGGTAATTCCATGGTGACAACTCATAGCTTGATGTTGAATGTTAGCATCATGTCTAAATTCAGGTTTAGAATGAGAAGTCTTCAGGTACCTATAAGAAACATTGTAGATTTTTGAACAAACCAGGTAATACATGTTACATCACCCATGCTGAATAAACATCACATGCCTCCTTAACTGTCTGTTGTTCATCTAAAACCACTGAGTGCTTGCTTGTTATCAATGTATTCATTCATTGTTTTGTGTTAAGTATCCCTGATAAAATGTTTTGCATATTAATGACCTCTTGGGTTTAATTTAATAAATGGTTCATTCCCTGGGCCTTTTGAAAATAAAAAAATGTGGGTAGAAATATGCACAAACAATAAGTCCTGATATTGTTCTGTCTCAAGAGCCTGATATTTTGAAGCTGGGAAATTTGTGTTTCATGTAAATCAGCACTTCCTTAAGTAATCACATTAATTTGAAAATTATTGAAGGAGCTAAACACTCACGTATGGGGTCTATAAACATTTAATCTCTCTGTTCGCTTAGTCAATTAAACTCAATGCCCATGCCTCTGGGTCCTCTATTGAAGTGGTTCCCAACACAGAGAACTAGGATCCCTGGGGGAACTTGGCCTATCCATCGGGGGTACTTGAGAAGACTCATAGGCCTACTGGTAAGATGCACGCGTGGGTACTTCAGGAGTACTCCGGACAGAGAGAAATTCAGTTGGAGGTACAGTAACCGGAAAAGGTTGGGAACCACTGCTCTATTGACTAACACATGTCGTGAACATATGTGTGTGGATGGTCATGATGCTTGTAGTTAACTTGGGAACCTCTATTTTATTTTAAACTACTGCCTATGAGGCAAATGTCAAATAAGTAGTTATCAAACAACTGATTTGCATGCCTAATGTCACCTTCCCACATTTAACTCCACACTGAATTCCATTGGGTACAGTTGGAAGACGTGAGATGTAGAAGAGTTAAATTGTCTCCACAACAAAAATGTAACTATAATGGGGCTTCTAAACACTCAGTGGTCTAACATGTTTAGCAGCTTTGTAAGAGTAGGCTATCGCCTTTATATTGATCTACTTCTACCACAACAGTAACTCCACCAGTGATATACATATTTCCCCTCATACTACAATGATGGAAACATTCCCAAATGTAAAGAATGTTGAGGCAAACTTCCGATGACCGATCTGATTGTTGGGGGGTGCTGATGAAAGCCTAGCTTGGTGATGCGATATAGGGGTTGATTAGTGTTCAGGCATCATGGAATCTCAAGGTTGTGAAACACTCTGTCCTCCTAGTCCAATTAGAATAGTGCATACCTGCTCAATACAAACCATTCCTCTTCAAAATGGCTTTCACAAAACTATTTTTAAATCTATGACACATGAAAACCTGACCATTGACCGTTTGCCCTTCCCTTAAGTCATATAGAATCCAACCATGGGTCTCCTTCCATCCTCACCATCTGGCCACATAGCCAAAACACCCTCTCCTAATTATCTTAACCAACCCAACCACAATCTTCTCAAGTTAGAGTGAACAGAGATGAGGGTCATGACATCATCTCTAATATTGGTCTCTACCATAGCTTCAGCTCAGTTTAGATAGTTCTCTAAAGCCACCTCGTTTTAAAATTCGCTAACTCCCTCTGAGTATATGATGAATATTAATCCCAATCACTAACGAGCCAAGATGCATAATACATGTTTTAAGGAACCCTGGCTCAGTCTGAATCCAATAACATGTATAAACAGGCTATGGCTTGGTTGAACTCTTTTAATGAGATCTTAGTAACACTAGGATTGTTGAGTGTTGCCCCAGACAGAAGGTTAGTCATCGCAATGAGGGTCAATGACCCACCGCTCTACCTTGGCTAAAAAAGGAATACAAGCAAACATACACACCACATTTTATTCATCTCTTGCCTTTGGGAACTTGGCTTTTTTATTTTGTGATGGTGCATATTATACCTCTATGACAAATTGCATTTTCTCAAAGTGACTTGTGCTCTCAATGAATTAGGGTTCCATTCAAATGTTGGCATCTGACACACTTACGTGTGCCTTTGTGCAAGCATAAAGATGTAGCATATCTACCCTCACTAATATACACTTACTTAGTCGTGAGCAAAGTGAAGAGGACTCACATAATATGAGAGGCAATTTAAACTAAATACTTTGACACTTGGATTTTGGCTGAGTGTGCATGCAGTCCACAGCTGCATGGCATCACACCATGAACAATAATGTAGCCTCAACAACAACAAAAAGCCTCTATTTTGTTTGGATCACAAAGATCACAGAGAAAGGTGCTTGTTGAGCAACTTTTCTAAAGAGGATATGTTTTATTGTACCACTGGTAGAGGACATGTAATCCCCGGACATGGAAAAATGTCATTTTAAATTGATTTCTAATGGAAACGTCAACATTTCTCCTACTCCAGCCAGTCTGTCTCTTCAATATTTTACCTGAGATCTGAATGGGCCATAAAGCATGGCTATGGGTGCCAGGAAGTATGGCTCAGCAAGGCTGTCCATCAACAGAGGCAGGAATATTATTGGTCCAAACTGTGCACAGGATCCTTGTGATAAAAAATGAAAGGCTCAGAACTGACCATGGGAAATTTAGCCCTGAAGAAATGGAAAGGACGAAGGGATTGATGCAGCTCTGTGGCAGCCCACGAGAGCTCACCAGTCTTTAGAAATCAACTAGCATCTGCCTTATACAACTCTAGTTATCTAGCCTCCATAGTTCAGAGGCCCTGAACACAGTCTTTCTTCCCTCCAGAAGTGACCGTTTACTTTCTTGGCAGTCTAGCCTCTGTCCTTAGGAGTGTGGTGTACCTTTTGATGTCTCCTTTTTCAAAGTATACACACCTAGAGGTGAATAAACCCTTTGTTAAAGCCAAGCTAAGTACTTCTATCAGTATTCAAAAGCCCCTATCAAATATAGCCTAAGTTCAGCTAATGTGAAATCCTGAAACTAAGATGTTTCAGAGGGAACCTGGACTGTTGCCCAGAGCTTTGTATAAAGGCATATTATTTAACAATAATCACCTCCATAAAGTTTCGAAATTAATCTGTAAAATTAATGGTTAAATAACACCACAACTGTCTAAATCAAACATGTATCATCATTCTTCCTTTCTTTGTTGAACATTCCAACCTATGTATTTGTTTTATGCATAAGAGCCCCAGGTGCCTACATGCCACTGTAAGAATTTGTCAACTTAACTAAAAGTGTGGATATAACTAATAAAAAACAAGTTTTTACGCCAGAGGGAGTCACTGTATACATAAAACAAATACATAGATGATAACCACATTAAATATCATCATGGGTGCACCTCAGCGACGCTCAAGGTCCTAAACGATATCTTAACCACCATCGATAAGAAACATTACTGTGCAGCCGTATTCATTGATCTGGCCAAGGCTTTCAACTCTGTCAATCACCACATCCTTATCGGCAGACTCGACAGCCTTGGTTTCTCAAATGATTGCCTCGCCTGGTTCACCAACTACTTCTCTGATAGAGTTCAGTGTGTCAAATCGGAGGGCCTGCTGTCCGGACCTCTGGTAGTCTCTATGGGGGTGCCACAGGGTTCAATTCTTGGACCGACTCTCTTCTCTGTATACATCAATGAGGTCGCTCTTGCTGCTGGTGAGTCTCTGATCCACCTCTACGCAGACGACACCATTCTGTATACTTCTGGCCCTTCTTTGGACACTGTGTTAACAACCCTCCAGGCAAGCTTCAATGCCATACAACTCTCCTTCCATGGCCTCCAATTGCTCTTAAATACAAGTAAAACTAAATTCATGCTTTTCAACCAATCGCTACCTGCACCGACCCGCCTGTCCAACATCACTACTCTGGACGGCTCTGACTTAGAATACGTAGACAACTACAAATACTTAGGTGTCTGGTTAGACTGTAAACTCTCCTTCCAGACCCATATCAAACATCTCCAATCCAAAGTTAAATCTAGAATTGGCTTCCTATTTCGCAACAAAGCATCCTTCACTCATGCTGCCAAACATACCCTTGTAAAACTGACTGTCCTACCAATCCTCGACTTTGGCGATGTCATTTACAAAATAGCCTCCAATACCCTACTCAACAAATTGGATGCAGTCTATCACAGTGCAATCCGTTTTGTCACCAAAGCCCCATATACTACCCACCATTGCGACCTGTACGCTCTCGTTGGCTGGCCCTCGCTTCATACTCGTCGCCAAACCCACTGGCTCCATGTCATCTACAAGACCCTGCTAGGTAAAGTCCCCCCTTATCTCAGCTCGCTGGTCACCATAGCATCTCCCACCTGTAGCACACGCTCCAGCAAGTATATCTCTCTAGTCACCCCCAAAACCAATTCTTTCTTTGGCCGCCTCTCCTTCCAGTTCTCTGCTGCCAATGACTGGAACGAACTACAAAAATCTCTGAAACTGGAAACACTTATCTCCCTCACTAGCTTTAAGCACCAACTGTCAGAGCAGCTCACAGATTACTGCACCTGTACATAGCCCACCTATAATTTAGCCCAAACAACTACCTCTTTCCTAACTGTATTTAATTAATTAATTATTTTTGCTCCTTTGCACCCCATTATTTTTTTATTTCTACTTTGCACATTCTTCCATTGCAAAACTACCATTCCAGTGTTTTACTTGCTATATTGTCTTTACTTTGCCACCATGGCCTTTTTTGCCTTTACCTCCCTTCTCACCTCATTTGCTCACATTGTATATAGACTTGTTTATACTGTATTATTGACTGTATGTTTGTTTTACTCCATGTGTAACTCTGTGTCATTGTATCTGTCGAACTGCTTTGCTTTATCTTGGCCAGGTCGCAATTGTAAATGAGAACTTGTTCTCAACTTGCCTACCTGGTTAAATAAAGGTGAAATAAAAAAATATGGCGTAAACTTAATTTAAAGAGTCAGGGATACTTTACCACTGTTTAGTACTTAACAGAAAATATGCTCAATGGAAGGCTATTTACTATTCAGGAAAAAATGCATACAAAGGAACACCTTACTACCGTAGCCTTGGGGCCAAAGTGCTAGACACAATTGCACATCAGAGAGAGAATTGGTTCCACACAACTGCCAAATGAAGTCAGTATATTTAGAAAATTGCTCTCATAACAGACAGAGATATTGTTCACAAACACACCTAATAATACTATGTGCTAGAATATGGGTTCCAAACAAATAATTCTGGTAGAAATATGGTAACCCTCCCGCTGTGAATGAAAAACAAACCTGGAATACTGGCAGCCTTTTGCATCTCCTGTTCCCATTTTAAAGTTCTAGCACTTAAAATAAGACTCTCTGGTAATAATTCATTCAGGAGAGTAGGATACACTACTGTATTCCCCTAGTGACAAACAAGTTTGGCCAAATCCACTGTTTTAAAAGCACCTTGTTCACTACAAGTTTGAACATAGTTCTTTGGCAAAGTCCTTACATGGACAATGTCATCTAAAAATAAATGCATGATTAATCAAATACCTATGATTCTGTTCTTTCCCAAACCTGATCCTTGGACAGCCAGAAACATTTTCCATTCCAGTATTCACACTAACATATTCTCAGAGCAGATCAGACAAAATAGAGAAGTTAAAAGTTATGTTTCTATGTACCTTACCTCAGTGTACACTGCCTTGCAAAAGTATTCAGACCTCTTGTATTTCTTCACAGTTTGTGTTACAAGGTGGGAATAAACTAATTTAATTATAATTTTTGTCAACAAGCTACACAAAATACTCATGTCTAAGTGAAGAAGAAAATGTCTAACATCTTTTAAAGATGAACTAAAACTAAATAACTCATATAGTTGTTGCATAAGTATTCAGCTCCCTGAGTCAATACTGTACATGCTAGAAACACCTTTGGCATCGATTACAGAGTCTGCTTGGGTAAGTCTATAAGAGCTTTGCACACCTGGATTGTGGAATATTTGCCCATTATTATTTTCTAAATTCTTTAAGCTTTGTGAACATGTTGGGGATCATGGTGAGAAATCAATTGCAAGCCTTGCCATAGATTTCCAAGCAGTTTTAAGTCAAAACTCTAACTTGGACACTCAGGAACATTCACTGTCTTCTTGGTAAGCTGCTCCCAGTGTGGATTTGTCCTTGTGTGTTAAATTATAGTCGTGCTGAAAGATGTGTTTCTCTCCCTGTCTCTGGTGTAAAGCAAACTAAAGCAGGTTGTCCTCTATGATTTTACCTGTGATTAGCTCCATTCCATTTATTTTTATCCTGGAAAAACTCATATCATGATGCAGCCACCACCATGCTTGAAAATAAGTATTTTTTAGCAGTATTATTTTTAGTGCCTTGTTGCATACAAGATGCATGTTTAGGTACATTTTGATTCTGTATACTTGTATTATTCTTTTCACTCTGTCAGTTAGATCATTATTTTGGAGTCAATGTTGTTGATCCATTCTCTGTTTTCTCCCATCACAGCCATTGAACTCTGTTGCCATTTTAAAATCACCAATGGCCTCATGGTAGCATCCCTGAGCAGTTTCATTCCTGTCCTGCAGCTCAGTTCAGAAGGACGACTATATCTTTGTGTCTTTGTTAAGCCAAAATTGACTCCGGAACGAATTTAGGCTTGGCCAAACAAAGGGGCTGAATACTTTTGCAACGACTATATTTTAGTTTTGAATTTGGTATTCATCTAAATAAATAAATAAAAGAAAACAGTATTTCACTTTGACAGTACTGGGTATTGTTTATAGATTTGTTGTCAAAAAAATGACAAATTAACTTGAATCGCACTTTGTAACGCAATTAAATGTGAAGAAATCCAAGGGGTCTGAATACTTTTGCAAGGCACTAAGTGGATAAAGATAGACTTTGCTTTGCACCACACAATTTTTGTATCTTATTTAATGGGATGATTATGTCAGTGTGATTAAGCAGCAGTGCTCATTGTCATATGTCTAATACATTAGTGCTAATAGCACACTATTTATAGTCAACTAATGTGGTCTAATGTGCTGCGCTCTCAATTAGAGCATGTTTCACAGTATAATTGAATGATCATCATTCTAATTTGACTAAACTTTGAAGTTAGGGGAATTGGCATTTTGATAAATTCCAAAAACCTTAGTGTTTTCAAATGGTTACTTGAAGCATACAGTGGTAAGAAAAATGTGAACCCTTTGGAATTACCTGGATTTCTGCATAAATTGGTCATAAAATGTGAGCTGAACTTCATCTAAGTCACAACAATAGACAAACACAGTGTGCTTCAACTAATAACACACAAACTATTGCATTTTTCTTGTCTATATTAAATACATAATTTAAACATTCACAGTATAGGTTGGAAAAAGTATGTGAACCCCTGGGCTAATGACTTTTCCAAAAGCTAAGTGTTGTCAGGAGTCAGCTAACTGCCCTAGAGAGGCTTTTATTCTCTATTTTGGTTAGGCCAGGGTGTGACTAGGGTGGGCATTCTAGTTTCTTTATTTCTATGTTTTCTGTGGTTCTATGGTTCTCAATCAGGGACAGGTGTCTATCGTTGTCTCTGATTGGGAATCATACTTAGGCAGCCTGTTTTTCCACCTTAGTTGTGGGTAGTTGTTGTTGTTAGTGGCCTGTATAGTCGAAGTAAGCGCCACGGTCATTTTCCTTATTCTTTGTTTTGTTGGCAACATTTATAAATAAAAACAAATGTACGCTCTCCATGCTGCACCTTGGTCTGGTCATTTCCAAGACGACGATCGTGACACTAACCTGGAGTCCAATCAATGAGACGAGATTGGAGATGTTGTTTAGAGCTGTCCTGCCCTATATAAAACACTCACAGTTGGAATTTGCTATTCACATTGCCTGATGTGAACCATGGCTTGAACAAAAAGAGATCTCAGAAGACCTAAGATGAATAATTGTTGACTTGCATAAAGCTGGAAAGTGTTACAAAAGTATCTCTAAAATCCTTGATGTTCATCAGGAGAGCAGCAACAGTGCTGAACTTTCTCCATTTATTGACAATTTGTCTCATTGACAATTTTTTAAGACAAATTGTCAAATGGAGAAAGTTCAGCATGGTTGCTACTCTCCCTAGGAGTGGCCGTCCTGCAAAGATGACTGCAAGAGCACAGCGCAGAATGCTCAATGAGGTTAAGAATAATCCTAGCGTTTCAGCTAAATACATACAGAAATTGCTGTAACATGCTAACAACTCTGTTGATGAGTCTACGATACATACAACACTAAACCAAAATGGTGTTCATTGGAGGACACCATGGAAGAAGCCACTGCAGTCCAAAAAAACATTGCTGCATGTCTGAAGTTTGCAAAAGAGCACTTGGATATTCCACAGCGCTCCTGGCTAAATATTTTGTGGACAGATGAAACTACAGTTGAGTTGCTTGGAAGGAACATACAGCACTAGGTGTGGAGAAAAAAAGGCATAGCACACCAACATCAAAACCTCATCCCACCTTTAAAGTATGGTGGAGGGAGCATCATGGTTTGGGGCTGCTTTCCGGCCCTGGACAGCTTACTATCATCAACCAAAAAATCTATTCACAAGTTTATCAAGACATTTTGCCGGAGAATGTATGGCTATCTGTCCTCCAATTGAAGCTCCACGGAAGTTGGGTGATGCAACTGGACAGCGACCCAAAACACGGAAGTAAATCAACATGATTGTTTCAACAGAAAAATAAATATACCTTCAGGAGTGGCCCAGTCTGAGTCCTGACCTCAACCCGATTGAGAAGCTGTGGCATGACTTCAAAAGAGCTGTTCACACCAGACATCCCAAGAATATTGCTGAACTTCAACAGTTTTGTAAAGAGGAATGGTCCAGAATTCCTCCTGACCGTTGTGCAGGTCTGATCCGCAACTACAGAAAACGTTTGGTTGAGGTTATTGCTGCCAAAGGAGGGTCAACCAGTTATTAAATCCAAGGGTTCACATACTTTTTCCACCCTGCACTGTGAATGTTTACATGGTGTGTTCAATAAAGACATGAAAACATAATTGTTTGTGTGTTATCAGTTTAAGCAGACTGTGTTTGTCTGTTGTTGTGACCTAGATGAAGATCAGATCAGATCAAATGTTATGACCAATTCATGCAGAAATCCAGGTATTTCCAAAGGGTTCACATACTTTTTCTTGCCACTGTATATATAAATAGAATGTTTGATATGGCTGAGCAAAGGTGAGTACAAATCAGAGGAGGCTAGTGGGAGGAGCCATAGGAGGACTGGCACATTGGAATGGAGTTAATAGAACGGAGTCAAACAGGGTTCCCATGCGTTTGATTCCAGCCATTACAATGAGCCTGTCCTCCTGTACAAATATAAGTTTACAGTTGAAACAGATCCCTGAAACATGGTCTAGTAATGTGTACGTGTGAGTTTCTCCTGCTAGCATGAGAACATGTGTAATGCAAAATGGACGATGGGTTTAAAAGGAGAGAGTCCTGGATGAACCCATAGAAATACATCATCTTGAAAGAGAGTGATGACCCCTTTAATTAGGGATATTATTCATATTCCCATCAGCAGTAGGGTACAGGCTGAGATAAAATGGAACACACAGAGGCACGGTCACTCGACACACACAGCAGGGTCTCAATGGCCCTGGCACCAAATTACAGCTCCTCCCTCCCTCTCTCTCTCTCTCTCTCTCTCGCTCGCTCACACACACTCTATCTCTCTCTAATTATAGATGCCTACTAGAAAATACTTCCTAAGCTCACGAATCGACTCTAATGCCTGTTTGTTCAGACATTAATATCAAATTATCAACAAAGCCATTATCATTGTCCAACATTTTTAATGTTCCGCTACCAGAGAGAGAACGACCTTGAGACAAGTGACAGAGTACTTCTGGCCTTTGAGATGCTGTAATAGCAATGTGAAATATCGCCAACAGAAAATGGATTAATATACATGTTGAAACATTTACTCATTGCTTACACTACTCTTCGGTCTTATGTATTCTGTCCAAGTGTCTTTTGGCAGCTATAGGAGTATCATCACTTCCTGGTCTAGGGACAGCAATTTTTTGGTACTCCATCATCATCAGCGTGGTCAGTTGTTAGGGGCAGAGTGTAACTAGAGCCAGTCTTTGATAGCAGGACCCAGAACCCTTAGTTTCTCTACATCTCCTTAGTGGTGACCTTGGTACTATACAGTCACCCATTCTGGCCAAATGGCCACGCTCATGGATTCTGTATCTAACTCTAATTTAAAGGAGAGAGAGTTGATGCACAGAACAGGATCATTAATTAAGCTGTCCGTCAGGAGTGTAAGTGAGGGTGTGCTGAGATAGTGAAGGCCTCTGGACATGCTGATAATTGGACTAAAGAGGCAGAGAACGAAGAGGAGGGAGAAAAGGGAAAGACATGCTTGAAATGGAGAAATAATAAAGACAGAAATGAGGAGTCGAATCGGGACGGGGACATAAGATGGCGGTTTGAAGGGGACAGATTAAAGGGTTAAATCACGTAAGATGGTGGTTATTAATATGTCTGTCAAGACTGCATGGCCAGCGCAGTCATCTTTTAAATACCCTTCAACTGAGAAGGTTGGACTCCACTTTCTCGGTGGCTAGAAGTCCAAATTACAGGGTGAACTGTGACATGGAAAGGCTGACACTCCAGAGTCAGGGTACAAAAGCATTGGTTTGCTGGTAGAACCAAGTCAATATTTGCACAGGGCACCATTCAGTTTTCAATTAAATTTCTGAACTGACTGAATACGAGGTTACGAGGAGCATTTGAAGGCAGCAAAACATTCAATATCTCAACAGGTTGGCACAACGCCTGTGGTCATTAAAATTGTACCACCATTGTTTGTCCTCTGATTACAATTACCAGTCTATAATTATCTCCAGATGGATAATTTAATTAGTAGTTTGAAAAAAGCAAACATTGATAGAGACTAAGACTGGAGTAGTGATTAGGCCAGGTTCACAGAGCAACAGATGGCTTGCTGTTCCAAACTTCTCCCTGTTCTCTGCACCCTTCAGACAGTCTCACCAACACAACAACACTTATGGGAAGGGCGAGGGGAGGATGAGGACGAAATGAAAGAATAGAGAGAGAGAGACTAATTAAGAGTTTGGAAAGGATATGAGATCTTAAGAATATGCTAATGTTGAGCTGAGGAGATGGTGATGAACTCTTGAGTTTCTAGAATGTAGTGGACGTCTGAATGAACGGATGCTGACAGTGGCTCAGATGGGGAGATGGCTGCGGACGACAGCTCTTAGCCAGGTGAAAAATGAATTGCGACAATTTGACGAGACTATTTTTTCATCAACCCACGCACAAATCAGGATAGGCTACTCCATTTTTTAATTAATTTCAAATTCGCGAAAAACAGGAATTCCAAGGAGAACTGCCATCCACTCAAATAGAGCCAGGATACTGTAAGAGATCATGGCAGTTTGATAGCTATTAACTCTCCCCTAACACCCCAAGCCTTCTCACATTTAATAACTGAGCCCACTTGATCATGACTGCCTAACTGGCAATTAAGAGTACATTGTAAAACCCAAAGTCATCCCATCACCATCCACTCTGTCTCTAGTTGGGATATTATAATTACCAATATGTTTTCGTCAAGGGGTCAAAAAGCTAATTGAGTGTGGCAGGCAAGGATCTCAGTTGGGTTCTCAACTTACTGTTGAGTGTTAGAAAAGTAAAAAACACAAGTTGCAATTTCGAAATGTGGCTGTGCATCAGCAGTTTGTCTCAGGTTGTCAGTCACTGACAGTCACTCAATTAGCCCATGGCAGCTAAAATGTTTTAGTTTGGTAAGTTAGTCTACCCAGCTATCTAAAACATGGCCGAATTATCGACCGAGCACGAAGGGCACGTGCCCAGGGGCCTGTCATGCCAAATGCCGCAGTCTTATGGCTTGGGGGAAGAAGCTCTTAAAGGAGCCTTTTGTTGTCACGCGGGGACAGGAATCAGACGCAGAGACAGTTCCACTGAGGTTAAGTGCTTTACTCAGGCACAACAAATACAGGGCGCGGGACACACAACGAGACATCCCAAAAACCACAGGGTGCCAAGTTAAAGAAAAGAAAATCCACCACTACCTAAAATGCACACACGTAACATAAAGACAATCCCGCACAAAACAAGGGCGGGTCTACCTACTAAATATAGGAAACTAATTAAACCAAACAGAAACACATGTGAAACTAATAAGACAAAACAAACAGACAAACGAAAAAGGGATCTGTGGCGGCTAGTAGGACGGTGACGACGACAGCCGAGCACCGCCCGAACAGGCAGGGGAGCCAACTTCGGCGGAAGTCGTGACATTTGTACCTAGACTTGTAGCTCCGGGACAGCATACCGTGCGGTAGCAGAGAGAACAGTCTATGACATGGGTGGCTGGAGTCTTTGACAATGGGGGGCATGTTCAGCCCTCCTTTTCCTGTAGTCTACGATCAGCTTCTTTGTCTTGGTCACGTTGATGGAGAGGTTGTTGTCCTGTCACCACACTGCCACATCTCTGACCTCCTCCCTATAAGCTGTCTGATCGTTGTCGGTAATCAGGCCTACCACCGTTGTTTCGTCAGCAAATTTAATGATGGTGTTGGAGTTGAGCTTGGCCATGCAGTCGTGGGTGAACTGGGAGTACAGGAGGGGGACCCGTGTTGAGGATCAGCATGGCTGATGTGTTGTTGCCTACCCTTACCACCTGGGGGCGGCCCGTCAGGAAGTCCAGGATCCAGTTGCAAAGGGAGGTCTTTAGTCCCATGGTCTTTAGCTTAGTGATGGGCTTTGTGGGCAGTATGGTATTGAACGTTGAGCTGTCGTCAACGAACAGAATTCTCACAGAGGTGTTCCTTTTTTCCAGGGGGGAAAGGGCAGTGTACAGTTGAGATTGAGTCCCCGCACATTACTATGTATATAGCCTTGTTACTGTTATTTTATTGTTGCTGTTTAATTTTAAATGTTTCTATTTTCTTATTTTTCTATTAATTTGTTTACTTCAGTGTTTTTAGTAAATACTTTTTAAACTTATTTTTTCTTAATAACTGCATTGTTGGTCAAGGGCTTGTAAGTAAGCATTTCACTGTAAGGTGAATTCGGCACATGTGCCAAATAACATGTGAATACATTTTTTTATTTGTAATGCTGTTGCGGTGACCGTTTTACCGCCACACCAGCGGTTACGAGTCATGAAGGCAGTCATATTCCAAGTGACTGTTTAGTCACGGTAATTAGGCTTCTCCAAGCTCTCTGCCGCTGATGGTCATTAGTAGCCTACCAAACTTGCTAATTGCCTGGTACTCAGCACTCTATTGTCCCGCTACTGACTCTGACATCAATGCAAATGTCTTCGAAAATCTAATCAAATACTGCATGAGATCCCATGAGCTCATGTTGCGCAGCATTTCAATAGGCTATGCAATTGTGCGAGAACAGAGTGATGTCCTCTACTAAAAAGAGGATCAGCATTCTATTGGCTAGACCTACAATATTTATTCTTCTACTTTTCTAATATTAAGCACATTGCTTATATTTACAACAGGTGTATAGCCTACCTGGATGGTATGAAAATAAACCACATGGAAAAGCGTCCTCCATTCCCTGTCCCTTTCGATACAGGTGCATAATAATGGTCAATTCTAAATCAAAACAAATTTCCCACATATATTATTTAGTATATGTAAAGACGAGATTGAATCAAGAATAGTCTGATGGCTGACAATATTAGAGTATCGCTTGGCAATCATATTTTCACTTGTGAATGATGCCCAGCATAAGAGACAATGCCTTTTTTGTGACTTTTTCAAATCATAGTCACACACCTCATGTAGCCCCACTTTACAAGGGGTGTAGAGCCTAACTGGCATACATAAGCAGAATTTGAGTTTCAAGTTTTGGGGGGGGGGGGGGGGGGGGGATTCACCATAAAATGCACCTTTATAAGAAAAGCATTGTATCCATAATTGCATTTGAGTTCACTATTTATAATGTTGTTTTCTGCTAATAGAACATTTGCACTTATTAATTTATTGCCATGTGTGCATTGCTGCACTTATAATGTGAAGAAATACCGTAATAGTTTATCAACATTTTAAGCTGAATATTCTGATATGTTTCGTCAGCCAAATTGTTTTTTCAATGCTAGTGGTTGTATTAATTTGGGATCTATCGCATCCAACAAATGGCCCAGACTATGTTTGGAATATTTATTTCGCACACAGAATATGCCAACCTTTGTACTATGGGTGATATTAGATTGCCATCAGCTAGTGCTTTTGCTGTTCGTTAGGCCTACTCATCTTGGACCTGAGGATTTGGATGAGGAATGCACACAGTTGTGTCACTAATGTGTCTATCTTCACCTGTAGCCTGTGAGAAACACCCAATCATGTGATGGAGCGCGCAGCCCTCCGGGAGAAGGTCACAATGGCAACTGGAGCAAAAGGCATGGATTTTATTAAGGGTGCATTACTGCCACACAAAGGGGATGCCGCCGTGAAATTCTTTGCTTGTCAAATTGTGAATGAGTGACTGTTTTAGTGACTATAGCCTGCGCAAAAAAAACAAAGCAGAGCTCATGCCTGTCAAAGCAACCTTTTCAAAATTATCATTAGAGTTCCATCATGCAGCTTTACAATGTATTAAAAATCAAAACATATAGCCCAATGTTTGTAGAATAGCTGAAGTGAATGACTCTAAATCAAGCAAATAGGGATAACCATTTGGGATAACCATAAACTAGTCTAGCCCACAGCCATTTGGCACAGCCAGATCAAGACAACTCAGAGTATGCTATTCTGTTCTTCTGAAATAGATTACATTTTTGCTCATACATGAGAGAGAGAGAGAGAGAGAGAGAGAGAGAGAGAGAGATTAAGTAATTCTATAGATGGAAGGAAAGTCGTGTGGAAATCTACCAAAAAAACACTTAGGCAACAACAAATTTCAAAAACCAATTTCTGTACAAAAAAGTTTCACTGTGGTAGTGAAGGTGTAAACATGCCAAACAACTCTGTCCCAGATGCTAATATATGCATATTATTATTAGTATTGGATAGAAAACACTCTGAAGTTTCTACAACTGTTTGAAGGATGTCTGTTAGTATAACATAACTCATATTGCAGGCAAAAAACTGAGAAAAATCCAACCAGGAAGTGGGACATCGGAGGTTTGTGGTTTTTCAAAGCTTAGCCTACCGAATACACATTGAGATATGGATGAGGTTGCACTTCCTAGGGCTTCCATTAGATGTCAACCGTCTTTAGAAACTGGTTTGAGGATTCTACTTCTGAAGGAGGGGCTCATGAGACCTCTTTGAGTCAGTGGTCTGGCCCAAGAGCCGCGGTCTCATGACGCGCGCTCCCGACAGAGTTACCTCTCGTTCCAGTGCTTTTCTGAAGACAAAGGAATTCTCCAGTTGGAACATTATTGATGTTTTATGTTAA
This sequence comes from Oncorhynchus kisutch, assembly GCF_002021735.2. Lineage (NCBI taxonomy): Eukaryota > Metazoa > Chordata > Actinopteri > Salmoniformes > Salmonidae > Oncorhynchus > Oncorhynchus kisutch. The sequence goes on along the minus strand of NC_034183.2, from coordinate 12,568,961 downwards.
CAACATCCTAAAGATTGATTCCATACATCACTTGACATGTTTCTAAAGGACTGTAACAGATTCGAGTTTTTGTCTGGATGAAGTGCCTGCGCCTCATGAAGATGGATTACTGGGTTGAACACACTAACAACAAGTGGCTATTTGGACATAAATCAGTCATTTATTGTCGAACCGGGATTCCTGGGAGTACCTTCTGATGAAGATCATCAAAGGTAAGTGACTATTTATGGTGTTGTTTCTAACTTTGTTGATTCCAAAATGGAGGATATTCCTCTGGCTGTTTTGGGTTCTGAGTGCCATTCTCAGATGATGCTTTTTCCGTAAAGTATTTTTGAAATCTGACACAGTGGTTGCATTAAGGAGATGTCCATCTTTAATTCTGTGAATAACACTTGTATCTTTTATCAATATTTATGAGTATTTCGGTAAAATCACCAGATGTTTTGGAATCATAACATTACTGCATGTAAGACGCTAATGTAAACTGAGATATTTGGATATAATATGCACATTATCAAACAAAACATACATGTATTGTGTAACATGATGTCCTATGAGTGTCATCTGATGAAGATCAAAGGTTAGTAATTCATTTTATCTATATTTCTGCTTTTTGTGACTCCTCTCTTTGGCTGGAAAAATGGCTGTGTTTTTTCGACTTGGCTATAACCTAACATAATCATATGTGGTGCTTTCGCTGTAAAGCATTTTTGAAATCAGACACAATCGGTAGATTAACAAGATGTGTATCTTTCATTTGCTCTATTGGACTTGTTAATGTGTGAAAGTTACATACTTCTAAAAAATATTTTTGAATAGCGGAATGTTGTCGAGGGGTTCCGCTAGCGGAACGCCTGCGCTACAAAAGTTAAGGTCAGTAAAGGAAGAGATTGTGCTTTACTCTAAATTCTCTCCTGTAACCCATTAAAAAGTGTACAATTGTGGCCCAGGGGTTTGTCCAGATAGTCTATCTCAAGGCTAACCACCGGGTCACAGTAAATAACCTCCGCTGCCACCTCTACCTGTCTGAGACTCCAATACCAACATGTTTCAAGTAGACCACCATAGTCCCTGTGCCCAAAAACACCAAGGTAACCTGCCTAAATGACTACCGACCGTAGCACTCACGTCTGTAGCCATGACTACAGCTCAGCGTTCAACACCATCATGCCCTCAAAAGTCATCACTAAGCTAAGGACCCGGGGACTAAACACCTCCCTCTGCAACTGGATCCTGTATTTCCTGGTGGGCTGCCCCCAGGTAGTAAGGGTAGGTAACAACACATCCGCCATACTGATTGTCAACATGGGGGCCCCTCAGAGGTGCGTGCTCAGTCCCCTCCTGTACTCCCTGTTCACTCATGCTTGCAAGGCCTGGCATGAATCCAACACCATCATTACGTTTGCCTATGAAACAACGGTGGTAGGCCTGATCACTGACAACAACGAGACAGCCTATAGGGAGGAGGTCAGAGACCTGACTGTGTGGTCCAAGGACAACAACCTCTCCCTGAACGTGATCAAGACAAAGGAGATGATTGTGGACAACAGGAAAAGGAGGACCGAGCACGCCCCCATTCTCATTGATCAGGCTGCAGTGGAGCAGGTTGAGGTTGGGGTCCACCACACCAACAAACTAGCAATCTAAGCACAGCAGAAAGTCATGAAAAGTGCACGACAAAATGTATTCCCTCTCAGGAGACTGAAAAGATTTGGCATGGGTCCTCAGATGCTCAAAAGGTTCTACAGCTGCACCACCGAGAGCATCCTGACGGGTTGCATCACTGCCTGGTATGGCAACTGCCCGGCCTTCGACCACAAGGCACTACAGAGGGTAGACGGTGTCAGAGGAAGGCCCTAAAAATTGTCAAAGACTCCAGCCACCCTAGTCATAGACTGTTCTCTCTGCTCCCGCATAGCAAGCAGTATCAGAGCGCCAAGTCTAGGTCCAAGAGACTTCTAAACAGCTTCTACCCCAAGCCATAAGACTCTAACATCTAATCAAATGGCTACCCAGACTATGTGCACTGCCCCCCTCCTTTAAGCTGCTGCTACTCTGTTATTATCTATTCATAGTCACTTTAATAACTCTACCTGTATGTACAGTTGAAGTCGGAAGTTTACATACACTTAGGTTGGAAACATCAACTCGTTTTTCAACCACTCAACAAATGTCTTAGTTCCTGGAGAACAGGATCAGAGTTAAAGGGAACAGGAGAGGAGACAGAGACGTAAACAAGCAAAGACAGGTTACAGGTAGAACAAGTATGTACAATTCTAGCTATTGATTGATTTAATGAAATGTTTGATTACACATGCAATAATGTTAATGGCAGACATTGAAAAGTAAGAAAGGATACCCGTCTGTGATATTTGACATCAGTGGGATTGATGAGAGCAGTAAGGAATGGAAGGAGGTCTCCAGAGATGGAGAAGGGAGGAGGGGATGGGATGAGTGGGCAGATTGACGCACAGACATCGCCAGATGCAGAATTTTTGCCTGGAGGGATCAAATCAAAATGTATTTGTCATATGCACCGAATACAACTAAAGAGCAACAGTAAAATAAGAATAGTGAGGCTATATACAGGGGGTGTGCGTGGGCACCGGTTAGTTGAGGTAATTGAGGTAATATGTACTGTACATAGACTTGGAATCACTGTCCACTTTAACAATGGAACACTAGTCACTTTAATGTTTAAATAATGTTCACATACTGCTTTACAGTTGAAGTCGGAAGTTGCGAATGTGATTCAGGTTTCTGTTGAATGAAAACCTAGGTATGTTAATATCCACACAAATAAAAACAAATTAAAAAAATCTGCTTGTAACTGAATTGTTTTGCAGTTTGCTTCATAGAGTTAGTAACTGACCATGTTTGGGTAGTACGATGACAATGTGAGACTACAGTCATTTATTTTCTGCTGTAAATTGGATTCCTAAGATAGTTCTTTGGGAATATAAGAGATATTAGATCAATTGTACCAGACCTGGAGCGATTGTGGATCGAAGTTTACAAATATTTTAACCTTTGGTATGCATGATTTTGAGAGTGCGAGCCAGTGAACAACGCCTGCAGGATTGGAACCACAAGGGGCTGAGGGCTCCCAAGTGGTGCAACGGTCTAAGGCACTGCATCTCAGTGTCACTACAGACCCTCAACTAACCGGTGCCCCTGCACATTGACTCTGTACTGGTGCCCCCTGTACTGTATATAGCCTCACGATTGTTATTTTACTGCTGCTCTTTAATTATTTGTTACTTTTATTTCTTATTTTTTAAGGTAATTTTCTTAAACCTGCATTGTTGGTTAATTAAGGGCTTGTAAGTAGGCATTTCACTGTAAGGTCTAAAATGAAAATGTTGTATTCGGTGCATGTGACAAATACATTTCCAGGCTGTATCATAACCGGCTGTGATTGGGAGTCCCATAGGGCGGCGCACATTGGCCCAGCGTCTTCTGGGTTAGGGTTTGGCTGGGGTAGGCCATCATTGTAAATAAGAATTTGTTCTTAACTGACTTGCCTAGTTAAATTAAGGTTAAATAAAATAATTTAATAAAAATAACCTTGTGTTGATCATCCCGGCTGCTGCTTTCCCCCCATACCTAAAAGTGGACAATCGGACAACAGATAAGCTTATTAAGAGCTCTCCAACAATCTTTCACTGTAACTCACTACCCGGGTATATATTTTTTTACATTTTTCATTTGGTATTTTGAACTGAACAGAGCTTTATCTCCTAAAGGGACGATACTAACATAGCAACAATGGTTGTTATTGGACTTGGGCTTGACCTAAAGGTTTGCATTTTTTCCTGAAGGTTTTTTAAATTTTATATTAGTATTTATTATTTTCTTTAAGTACGCTAATCTATGTGTTCAATAAATAAAATTTAAATAACACTCCAGTCAAAACTAGCTTAGATTAGAGTGTTATATCCATTTTTGTTTAAGTAATCTAAACACAAGTTACACTAGCACTGCAAACACAAAGAGAGCAGCAGTGCATGGACAGTCTCCCTCTTCAAGTCCCCCTTCTGAGACTGGCTGTCTGTTGAGAACAAGTGACAGGTAGAACCTCCCACCCACACAGCACCCACCTCTCTTTTCCACACACCAGAATTGAGTATTGCAAATCAAATCAAATTGTAAATGCCACATGCGCTGAATAAAACAGACGTAGACCTTACAGTGAAATGCTTTAAGTTAAGAAAAAAAGGAAATCAGTGTTCCAAATAATTCAACAGCAGCAGTAAATGAACAAGCGAAGCTATATAGAGGGGATTCCGGAACAGAGTCTATGTGGGGGCCACCGGTTAGTTGAGGTAATTGAGATAATATCTACATGTAGGTAGAGTTAAAGTGACTATGCATAGATTATAAACAGAGTACCAGCAGAGTAAAATAGGGGTCTGGGTAGCCCTTTATTAGCTGTTCAGCAGTCTTAAGGCTTGAGGGTAGAAGCTGTTAAGAAGCCTTTTGGACCTCGACTTGGCGCTCCGGTACAGCTTGCCATGCGGTAGCAGAGAGAACCGTCTATGACTAGGGTGGCTGAAGTCTGACAATTTTTGTGCCTTACTCTGACACCACTTAAACAGTCCTGTAGCTTAGCATCTGCTTCATCTGACCACTTTCTTATTGACCGAGTCACTGGTGCTTCCTGCTTTAGTTTTGGCTTGTAAGCAGCAATCGGGAGAATATAATTATGGTCAGATTTGCCAAATGGAGGGCGAGGGAGAGCTTTGTATGCATCTGTGTGTGGAGAAAAGGTGGTCTAGAGTTTTTTTCCTTCTGGTTGCACATTTAACATGCTGATAGAAATGAGGTACAACTTATTGGAGTTTCGCTGCATTAAAGTCCCTGGCCACTAGGAGCACCACCTCTGGATGAGCGTTTTCCTGTTTGCTTATGGCCGTATACAGCTCATTGAGTGCGGTCTTAGTTCCAGCATCGGTCTGCGGTGGTATATAGACA